>NC_056734.1:206580549-206593049 GCF_019279795.1 Protopterus annectens
CATAATCTCTACTGTAACAAAGTTGTTTCTTTAAAGACATATTATTCCTAAAAGAAAAGAGTGGAGTATGAGAAATACATTCTCTCAGCTTATTATCTGAGTACAGAATATTCCAATGTTTCCTAATAATGTTACAAAATATACTGACATCACTTGCATAAGTTAACAAAAACCTCATATTCATGTTATTACCATCTGATGAGTCAACCACATCACAGTACGATTTTTCTGAAAAATAAGGTTTACCTATGCTGTGCCTTTCTTTCATGACTTTATCTATACAATTATTAACTTCTCTCTCAGAATATCCCCTGCTGAGAAAGTCTGTTTTCAAGGTGTTAAAAGCCTGTAACATATTACGTTCATCACTATGTATTCTCATCATCCTAAGGAATTGACCTTTAAGTACATTCCTAGACACATGCCATGGATGCATACTACCTTTATGTAGTAATGTATTTTTCCTAATCTTTTTCCTATATAAAGATATTTTAAAACCACCTATATCATTTTTATTAATATAAACATCTAAAAAGCTTATATTTTCCACTAAATATTCATAGGTAAATCTGAAAAACAAAGTGGTAGAATGCAACCACTCTGTGAACTCAGATAGATTAGTTCCATCACCTTCGTACAACATAAAGACATCGTTGACGAAACGTCTATACCAAAGGACCCTAGGATTAGATAAGATCCCTATTTCGAACTTCCACTGAACTAAAGCTAAGTTGGCGTAGCTATTGGCACAAGACGTACCCATAGCCATGCCAACTTTCTGCAAGTAATAGTCATTACCAAACATAAACACATTGTTATCAAGGATAATACCAAGTAACTCACAAATAAGAAAAACCTTATAATTCGAGTAACATTTCATACCATTGAGCATAGTCCTGATATTTTCAATACCCCACTCATTTGGGATAACCGTAAACAATGAGCCTTTGTCCAAGGTTACAAGTAATAGCTCTCTAGTCCTTTCCAATCCTGCAGTCCCTCTATACAGTTCTTCTAGAAAATTTTTAGTGTCCCTTAAAATGCTGGGTAGCTGATCAACAATAGGTCATAGCATCTTCTCTACAAAAATAAAGAGAGGCTCAGTAACCCAGCCCCTCCTGGACGCAATTGGACGCATAGGTGGATCCACCAGACTCTTATGTAGTTTAGGCAAACCATATATCAAAGGAATATTTGAATTATCTACACTAAAATATTTAAATAAATGCTCATTAATAACTCTAGATATCAACAAATCAAAGATGAGAAAGAAAACTTTCTCAATAAGTACTCTAACCGTAGCTTTAGAAATAATAACAAAAGTATCGGAATCACTCAAAAGCTGAAGCATGCTCTCAACATATTTGTCTCTGTCTAGTAAGACCACACCCACTCCTTTATCTGCAGGACAAAAAGAAATTGTTTTCAAACTTTTAAGTTCCCTTAACGCATCATTTTCATCTCTAGTTAGATTAAAAAAATCTACATTTACATTCATTATCAAAAATTTCCTGATATCCTCTTCACATACATTACTGAATGCTTCAACACTGGAATGTGATTTAGGAATATAAGTGCTGTGTTTTTTTAAAAGGACAACTGCTAGAATAATTATTGTTAGCACCAAGCTCACCTCTCAATTTCCGCTGTCTAGCAAACATTTTTAAACTCAGCAATACATCAGCAATATTAGACTTCTGTGAGGGAATAAAAGTCAGCCTTTTATTAAGCACTCTTCGTTGTGCATCAATTAACTGTAAAGAAGACAAATTTACAATCATATCTTCCTTACTGCAGTTCTTGTGTTCTTGTAAACAGTTTGATCCACAGTTTGTGAATTCTGCCGTACACATCCTCTTCTCCCTCTGCTCAACGAGCGATTCCCTCGTGGTGTTGGCTTGTAGGGAAGTTGTTCTGATAGGGAAAAATGATGATGTTGATTCAACAGTTTCCATGGTACCTTGCTGATCGCTCTGCTCGATGTACCCGGATTTGTGGCTGATTGAACATTTAAAACAGATCTTGACATTTCTGCCGACAGTATTTTATCAAAAGAAGTTGCCACTCGTTCCACTGAAATGCTGCTCATAGTCGCAGTACGTGAAATAACATTTCCTGTCTGCTCACTCAACAAACGCACAGTTCCCCCTACCAAATCAGTGATTTGGTCGCGAATTTGATTGGCATCTGGAGACGCAGGTACTTCCTGCATGCTAGATACTGTCCCTCAATTCGGAGCTGCTGAAACATTACCAGTAGTGCCTATATTAGAGATTTGTTGTCTCGGCCACATAAAGACGGCACCTCTCTCAAAATCAGTAATATCTCTAATTAATTTCTTAGTCTTCACATTGAGTAGTCTTTTATCATAGCCAGTTATACTATCATGCATAATGTCAAGTTTATCAAGTATAACTTCATTAGAGAATTCAGTCAGGATATCAGCATGCAGCAAACAAATATTTGCTGCTAGTTCTTCAAGAGGAGTGAAGAAGTCTATCAGTAATTTCATCTATGCACTGCTAAAACTCAGGTTTAAGTTCTGCCATCGTTTCAAAAGTTCTGGATATGTGTCACCACAGGTTGGCATGTTGAGTACACATAAAACTCTTGGAACTATTTTGAGATTTAATTCAGCCTCTAAATGCATTCTTTGCCATTGTAGGCATTTGGACTTATAGAGTTTATTCTCTAAATCTCTATATTTACATTCAAACATTTCATTTACATTGAAGTCAGTATCCTCACCAGCCACAGCAGAATCAATTCTAACATCAAGCAAAGAATTCCTCTGTAACAACAAAATCCTTTCTAGGCAATGCCCATTCGATTTTTGTACTGAATTACAAGGATTATAGTCCAAATCTATAGCAATGCCTTCTGTCATGTTCCAGGAGCAATTAAAACTACAAATAGCAAAAAATAAGTAAAAATTCCCAGAAAACACAAAGTACAGATACAATGCATCAAAAAAGTAAAGGAGATAAAAAGCACTTCGACACAGCAGAAAAAGGCAAATAATTTAATCACAACAGGTTAGCGCTTTCACGGTCTCTCAAACAACAGCTTCATCAGGCAAACATTTCATAAAATAGTCAATATTTAAAAAAAATATGAACCAATGAGAATGCCCTGTTAATTAACTATCTTAATAAACTTAAAGCAAAACAACATATATAAAAAACATATATAAAAAATATATCAGTAAATTAATGTTTCAAACTTCTCTGACGTAAAAATGGTTTCAAAGAAACCATATCATTTATGCCTGGATATACATCAGCTTTAAAAAGGATAATCCATTTTTGCTCAGTAGCTTCGGTCTTATTACAAATATCACCACCTCTCTTACCTTCATTTATTAGTTCCAATACAAAAAACTTAAACTCATGACTTATGTCATTACATTCTACATGTTTAGCTAATGCATTAATATTCTTCCTATTACTAATGTCCCTAAGATGCTCTAACACATGTTCTCTAAGGGACCTGTTGGTCTTACCAATATAGATGACATAGCAAACTGTACAGAAACAGTAAAATACTAAATTTCGACTAGTGCAATCAGCATAAAATGGAAACTCAACAAAACAATCATTAAAAGGATGTCTAAATTGGGGGGCACTATATAGATATTTACAAACATGGCAAAGTCTACATGGATATGTACCCTTACATTGTGATTCTAATATTACAACATCATCTCTACTATAACAAAGTTGTTTCTTTAAAGACATATTATTCCTAAAAGAAAAGAGTGGAGTATGAGAAATACATTCTCTCAGCTTATTATCTGAGTATAGAATATTCCAATGTTTCCCAATAACATCACAGAATATATTGACCTCACTTGCATAAGTTAACAAAAACCTCATATTTATGTTATTACTATCCGATGACTCAACCACATCAGGTTACGATTTTTCTGAAAAATAAGGTTTACCTATGCTGTGCCTTTCTTTTATGACTTTATCTATACCGTTATTAACTTCTCTCTCAGAATATCCCCTGCTAAGAAAGTCTGTTTTCAAGGTGTTAAAAGCCTGTAACATATCACGTTCATCACTATGTATTCTCATCATCCTAAGGAATTGACCTTTAAGTACATTCCTAGACACATGCCGTGGATGCATACTACCTTTATGTAGTAATGTATTTTTCCTAATATTTTCCTATATAAAGATATTTTAAAACCACCTATATCATTTTTATTAATATAAATATCTAAAAAGCTTATCTTTTTCACTGAATATTCATAGGCAAATCTCAAAAACGAAGTGGTAGAATGCAACCACTCTATGAACTCAGTCCCTCTCTCACAGACTCAGTGACTCTTCACAACATTTATGAACAGTCACTACAGTTTCTAGATTAAATTGAACAATTTTTCAACTGGCTTGTATTACCTTTTTGTTCCACTGCTGGTTATAGTAGTTATATTTTTGTTCCAACAATAAATATAAACTGGGTTGAACTTGCAATTGATTGTGCTGTAATAAGTGCTCTACCCCAGTAATCAAAATGTGAATGAATAAAATAAAGTAAATAAAATTTCTACTTCTGGGGGCTGACTGCTTATACAGATAAAAAAGTGCAGTGACATATCTGTCCCGTAGAAGATAAAAACTAAACTGTGACTGGCCTGAAATTTGTTTTATTTAATATTCCTGTAAAATAAGGAGACAAGCCTTTAGTAGTACATTTTTTCTTATAATCAGTAAGTAAATGAATTTCAACCATTGGTTGTGACGAGTAAGCCTTTTCACTTGAAAGTTAATCTGTTTAGTGTTGTTCACATTAAGGCATCATATAATAAAACAGGAAAAACTTGATAAAAAACATGAGGTCTAGAGTGTAATGTTAAGCAAAAGTGTGTTAAATCTTACAGGAGACACATAACACAGCATTACCATACATTCATAGGTTCATAGGTTCATAGGTTCATACTAGGCTATCTGCCCAAGGGCATTTATAAGCCTAGCCCATAGTTATGTTATATCTGCAATCTCCCATCCATTGGTCAAGATTCCTCTTGAACAAGACCAGAGAGGTGCTCTGCCTCACATGTACCGGGATTTTGTTCCACAGTATAGGGAGTCTCTGGGTGATGAATCTGTCCATCTAGATTTTTGAGGTGAAGCATATTCATCAAATCTGGGTTTGACATGGCCTTATATGTCAGGCACAGGTCACCTCTGGAGACTGAATAGAGCTGGAGTTCTTTCAGTCGGGCAGCATAAGACATATTTTGAGACCCTTTATCCTTTTGGTGAGGAACTTGGGGCCTTTCAAGCTGCAGCAGGTGTCTGGTCAGATACATTCAACGGGCATTGTACTCAATCATAGGTCTAATAAGTGATGAGTACAGGGATCTAGATGTGAATCCCTTCATGATCAGGTGGGTGATATAGAAGGTTTTCCTAACTACTTTAGCAACATGAGTGTCGGCTACTGTCAACCTGGGTCCCCAGATCTCTGATGACTTTTTCTGTGCTCAGTGGATTGCCACCTATATGGTAGCTAGGGGCATTATACTACAGAGTCACTCAGCAAGCATACCTAGTTAATGTATAATTTTCTGATTGCTGAACTTTTCCCTTTCCTGCCCCATCAGTTCAGATATCATAATCTTCTGTACAAAAAACATAACATAACAAAAGGAGCAGCCGGGCTGTCTTTCTTCACCTGCCATCTGCACACGCCAATAGACTAGACTAGACTGAAGAGCTTTGTGAAAATGTACAAATTTGGAATGTGTCACTCCTCTGAGGGGATATACTTTTACTTTTTGCAGTGGTTATCCAGTCAGTCAGTCAGTTTATTTGTGCAGAGATTAGCTTCTATCATGTTATGCACTTTCTCACAGTGCCCGTGGTCATTGCTATGCAGCTTGGGAGGTAACCCTGTTTGGCATGCTAAACATGGTTCTAAACCCTGACAAGGCTTTTGTTATGTTTCTCTTTTCCTGCAAGTTTTTAGCTTTAACTATTTTCCAATCTCTGAAAGATATTCTCCTTAAAATAAGTAACAAACCCCTCAGAAAACTACAGAGCTAAGTTCAAATATAAATAGATTAAACATCAGAAAGAATGCAATTTTTGGTTTATATATTTTTTTCTTTTAAATGGTTTCTTCTACCCCTTTGAAATCTTCCTCCTGTGAAATCTCTAAACGCATGAAAAAAGTGGACCTCCCAAAAAAAAAAATCTGTGCTATTTTTCCAAAACAGTAGTCTTAGACCTAGTTAACTTGATCTTATTTTTAGAAAGGGCAGTATGCTATTAATCCATAAATTCAAAGGTACTTTATTAGAATTTTCCAGTGATTCTTTTCTAAGTTCAAATGTCATGGTTCATTCTCATCTAGTGTTATGTCACCACAATGCATCATTAAATGCAAACTATTTGCCAAGCTTACTTGTGAAAATAATTGTAAACATGTTAATATATGGCAACATAGCATAAAATAGCATTTATTACTCCATTTGGTTATTTGCCACTGTGAATTAATCCTTGTTTATTTAACTAGTAAAATATAGTTTAAATAAATAAAAGAACATTATTAGACTGCTTGCCAAGTTTTATTGGCTATGAAAGACTTTGTTTAACCTGGCAGTTTCCAAGAGATTCTCACCATGCAGTACAACACTGAAATCCATGTAATAAAAAGTTAGGTAAACATTGTTTCTATAAGTTCTAGTTTCCTTCACAAATTCCTAAGTAAAACGCAACACAGCAAACAGCCAAAAAGTGTCAAGAACCCCATTTGCAAATGTTTTAAGTGTCTCTCAAGTAGAAGTAGATTAACTTTCTCTGTGAAAACAATTACTAAAAAGCTTATGACTTTGCAAGTCTGTCTGTGCCTGTGTATCAGATATGTGGAGAAGGAGAGGTGGAAGAGAAGTTTAGTACAGCATTGCTTTCAAGGTTAATACACCAGCAGGGTAGGTGACTTGTTTTTTCTTCTTCTTCTTTCGGCTTTTCCCGGTTAGGGGTCACCACAGTGGATCAATATTCCATTCCTTACCAAATGCAGCCATAACTCACTTCAGTAATTACAGGTACCAGTTATTTTGAGTGTCACCTTCGTACATCAGGAAACTCTGTAGAAATATTACAGGTTGTCAGATTCCAAATAATTTATGTTCAGGGTAAGGCATGTCCTTACACAGACAGCTGGAACATAATTCCAGAACCAGTCTGTATGGCTCATCACTTAATGCACACTAAAGGTCAATATGGAAGTCACTGTGGGCTTTCTTATGGCTACACCTTTTTTTCCAAAAGAATCAGGAAACTCAAACAGCCTCATGTTTCAGGGTGAAGTACAAACTGGTGTAGCACACCTGTACATATAGACATGAAAAGGCAGAGTGCCACTTGTAAAATTCTAGAAAGTTGCACAATGTCAGTGTCAGAAAAAGTGTAAAGATAAAGCAAGTGATGGCTTGAGTCTTACAAGTAAATAAACCTTCAGACTGTTATGTGGTGTGAATTTAATCTTTTTAGAGTACACTGCATTAAATGTCAGTGGTTACCTTTGCATAGCAGTGACTGCTATGCACTTGCTTGTTCCAAAACAGATGAAAATTATATATTCTGTCTGGCTTTGTGTATCTTCTTATTCTTCTTTGTCTCATTATTTCTACTACACAGGAATGTGCATGTTTTTCCCTCACCCTCCCATGTGTTTACTTTGGAACTGCCCACCCCCCCATCCATTCTATTACTGTTAGCACACACTGGCTTCAATTATATCTGCTTAGTACATCTCTTATTACTTTGAGCCCATAAAGGCATCACATTCACTGTCCTAGAGCATCAGTGTAGATAGATTCCATACTGACTAGACATTTAATAGTCACTACACACATATGCGCTATCATGTGTGGCTTGCAGTCAATTTTTGAGAGTATATGAGGTGAGTCACACTTCCTCAGGCATTCTAACTTGAGTTTTGATTTGCTTGTGTTTTGCTCTAGCTTTTAACTATAGTGAGACTGCAGATCTCATGGTAAGTTTGTAGGCAGCCTGAGGTCGATGTACCTCAGGGAATGAGGAAGACTATTAGGACTGAGAATTGGAAATTCACCTCTGGTCTGGCATCTATATTCCTTAAGCCTGTAAATCCATGGTCACCAAGCCCAGTTCTACATATATTCCTTAGAATAACCATAGGGTTACTCAACTTGTCAGATATGTTTATGATTATGCTTATAAAAGCCTCTCTGGTCATTAGCCTTCTATAGATCTATGAACCAATTACCTTTCAGTTATAATTTTATTTTAAGGCTGCTGTACTCCCCCCCACAAAAAAATAATAATAAAATAAGGATAAATGCTATCTGTGAAGATGATTTGTTGAGCTAAAGGAAATGTTATTTTTTATAACATAATGTGGTCATTGTGAATCAAACACCATGTAAAACATATAATTTTTATAATGAAAAAATATTGTTTCATAGCTATTTTGCAGTTAGACAACAATCAGTAAAATGGTAAGACGAATTCTGCTCTTTCTTTCCAGTCATAGATGGAGTCCCACAAAGATCGATACTTCATTTTAATATATTGTGAGCAAACTCCATACCACCACAAAAATAAATAAAGTAAGAAAGAAAGAAACTAATGCCCATTATAGCAAAACAATTTCATTCTTAAAAACACAATTTTCATATTGCGTCCTCTGACAATACGGAAATTGAAACTGTGACAGAAGCCAAATTACACGCAATACTCAAAAGACAACAGACTCAAATATGACTGATATTCTCTATCAAAAATACACACAAAAAGACACACTGCTAATATACAGTAAATCAATATCTTACAGCATCCACAAGAAAATCCATTGCAACCTACCAACTCCCATCCTTATTGTATGCATCATTTCTCTTTACTAATCTTAATAATACTCTCAAGTCCAAACTTGATGCAAGATTTGCCAAACATTCATCTCATAAAACCCAACACTGCACAGTCATAAAGGACATAAATTAGGTAGAACTTCCAAATCAGCTAACCTACTCTCACCTCCCCACTGCCGACTATTGTATCTGCAGGTCAGATAGTTGCATCTCCCTAAAAAACAGCTGAATTGGTGTAAAATACCATCTACTAAAGAGATGAAACCATTGCTCTCTTAGGTGTTGAGAGTGTCTAAGAAAAACATTAGTAGTAAATGATAAAACAAAAACAAACCTTCAATAAGAGAGTTAAAAATAAGGTGATTACAGAGTTGAAAAACTATTACTGACTAGAAACAGAACTCTATTTAAAAATGGCACGCATGTGATTCTGCAATGGAAACTGAGTTTGAAGTGCATGTTGATGTAGGACAAATAAGCTAAGATGTATTTAATAAAATGCTAGGATCATTAGTTAAGTCCTGATGTCAGGCTACTTTGTAAATAGTTAACCTGTACATTTAATTGTTTTTGTTTAAAAAAAAAAATAAAATTTTTTGTTACTTAGCATTTGCAGTGTTCTTAATATGTACTGTAATTTACATTTGCAGTGTTCTTTTATGTATTCTACATTTGCAGTGTTCTTTTATGTATTCTTACTTTGTGGACATTCTATTGCATTGATTGTACTGCCTTTGGAGCTTTTCTCCCCGGGTCTCCACTGAAAATGGGTACTTCTTGACCCAGTGGACTTCCCCGGTAATCAAACTGAAATAAATAAATACAATCTTAAGTATCACTCTAGAGATTAAGACTAGAATGCTCTGTATGATATATGAATCTACAAGCATAAAATGACAAATTCCTGAAAGTTAAATGTAAGGACTGATTATCTGAAGAAGGCTAATTTATTAGTATTACATAAGTATATAATTATAAAATTATTATATTACACTGTGGTATATAACAAAAGGATCTACTTTAGTTCAGCGAACTATCAGATGATCGAACGCTATTAGTTCGAACACAAAGTGTCGAACTGGCAAAATAGCAAACGGCCGGAACTGCAAAGTTTTTCCCAGGGAAAGAAATTGCTAGGCCGGTCATCCAGGTTGTGCCATTTCCTCCACTGTAGTGCAATCTCAGAGTTGGTATATTTAAGTAGGGGGTGTGTGGGGGGAACAGCCCCACACATGGGGTGGTGTGGGGGGCAAAGCCCCCCACTTCATTTAATGTTTAGTGTTTTTTTTTTTTTGGGAACAGCAATTTTTTTTCCCCTGGGAAAAAAATCGCTGTTCTGGTTGTTTGCTGTTTTGAGTATATGAGATTTATGGGTCAATATAACAACGTTCGATCATCTGATCATTCGTTGTTATAATATAGACCCTAATAAAATGCTATTCTTTGAAAAAAAAAAAAAAAAAAACATCAGTTTTCTGTGAGTTTTCACAGTGCTCTTATGTAGCCAGGCTGAGTACACAAGGCAAATGTCAGATGTAAAGTGAAAATATCCAGCTAAACTGGATCTTCAAATAGTTCAAACTATTAGGTCCCTAATGAATAAACATTTATCTCAAAGTCCTATAACCAAACTAGTTTCACCCTTTGACACACTGCAAACAACATTTTTACATCACGATTAATTATTCTAATTAAAGCCATTGAATGAGTATTCATTAATATGTTCTAATTTTTTCAGTGTAATGGTATAACACTACTGAAAAATATTCAAAATCCTCATTGTGCAAGCATTGGGCAACATCATGTTAAACCTTGTCCTGGCATGCATTAATCATGTAAATTAGCACCATGGCGTACATATTCCTAAAGATTTGAGGTACTCATCAAAGACCTAAACAGTATTGTGCTGCACGGTATTTGTGCAACACAACTTTAAACTTGCCAGAGACAAAAACACCCATACTTAAGAAGTCATTTTTCACAGGGGTGTGAACTTTGACATTATGATAAGGCCTACATCTCCTGTAAGCGTTGGCATGTTCTAAGACACTGTGTATATCCCTTGTAATCATAAGGTATCTGCCATCAGTGTTCAGTAAAGTAAGATAGTATAGCCCTTGTTCTATGCAGATTGTTGGACTTTCGGTGTCACGGTAGTATTGTATGGGCTGTAACAAACGAATAAAATAAAAAATATACTGGTATACATAAACACAGGTTGAGGAAAGTGTCCACAATAGATTAGCTGATCTATCTGCCCAAGCATTTGCTAGTAGCTTTGAAGATTTGCAAAGTGAATTGATGAAGGACATGTTAGCTACACGAAAGGTGGGGCACATTGCTATGGGGATCTGCGCAATTAATTTACATGGGAGAACTTGCCAACATGAATGGTGCTGCATGCACTGTGGGACCAGCTTCTAATGTATCTGTCATCATCTCAAGCTTTCCCTGCTGGAGAGCTGCTCAAGCAAGGGTCATGAGCAATCCACATTGGTCAGCCTTGAGGTTGACTGTTTTGCAGTCTGTCTCAATGTGTTGTGAGCAGGGTCTATGCTTCCATGCTTGTGCAATAAAAGGCATCCAGCATATCTTTGCAGATTTCAAGCAAGGATAACAGTTAACACAGCAGCTTCAGACACTTCTCATGACCTCATCTATGTGTGGAGAGAGATGCTTGCGCACTTGTGGCTTTGAGTTATTATAGTAGTATAGCAGCTCTTACCCCTAAAACCCTTAATACTGTTACATAATGAGCAGTAAATCAAACACCAGTATTTTGTTTTAGTACCCTATTGGGCAGAATACCAGCAGAGACAGGGTAGGGTGTTTTTGCAACACTGATATTAACTTGCCTCAATTACACAGACACAGATGGCTATGATCAGGTCTCCAGTCATAATCACATTATTAGGAATGTTAGCTTGATAAGGAAACTTGAGAGGTGAATCTTGGCATCCATGTTAAGAGCACAAAACAATAGGTTATAATAGGTGACACCTGATCATAACCTTTTGTAATACATGATGTTTTATCTACTCGTTGTACTAGCTATTACAAAAATAAAATAAAAGCCAAAGTGTTTTAACTGGCTTTAAAAGCCAGTAAAGCACTTAAAGCATGCTGATATATTGACAGTAAGTTAGAAACAAAAATCAGTGAAAGTTATTAAATACTGCCTAATATGAATGAGTTACTTAAAGACCAATGTCTGTCAACATATGTGGATACAAAAGGAAAGATATATAGGAACCGTTTAGAGTGAAAGAATGTTCCTCCCCTTATAGTTAACTGTGACTGCACTTAGGGAGAGTGTAACAATTGTTACACATTTTTGAAACTGCTGTTACAGTCAGATGTCATGCAGAAGCGCACTACAGGTTTATCTTTTTTCAGGTTTTGGATAGTAATTGTACTACAAAACTGTTGCAGGTTATTGCCCCCACAGTGTGCTGTGCAGTATCACAGTATACTTTAAATTTAACCAAAGATATGCCCCCCCCTTTATGCTGTATTCATATAATATATTCCTTCATGTCAAAGTCTCCCCATAATGTGAAAACCCTGCTCCCTCAGATTAGGACTGCCTTCCATGGGTCTGCATTAGATAATCAAACTTTCAAAAGTTCAACGG
>NC_056734.1:206598049-206698049 GCF_019279795.1 Protopterus annectens
TATCATTCAGGCAAGAATCCCATATTTATTTATTTATTTTTTTTGTTTATCCTTTGTTGACTGATTTAGCCCCACTAGGTTAACGGACTCTTTTTAGGGGTGGTATTTGTACAATTAGGGGAAATCTGTCTAAGGCATTGGGGAACTTCCCCTAATCGCGGCTTGTACAACATGAGTACATTTGTGCATCCCATTCGTAGTGCAGTGGCAGCTGGGAGGACAGTGCATGAAATGGAGAATGCAATGAAAGAAGCAGATGTGAACACCAGCTCAAAAGAAGAGATTTGTGGAGTTGTGGATGAATCTGAAACAGTTTTTCAAAAAGAGTTCTCTGTGGAGTTGGGTTAGTCAGTGAGAGTGTAGTGGATTCCTACAACCCTTAAGTCGGAAGGGTTGCTGGATGATATACTGAATGGCATGTTCAATCAAAGTGAGCCAGAACACAACATTTAATGGGGAGAAATAATAAAAACAAAATACAATAAGAAGAACCTGAGGATATTTTGAAAGGATATAGTAAAAAATAAAGAAGAACATATGCTGAGACAGTTGAAAATAGTCGTGGAGAGCATAGAGAAAATAAAAAAGTGGATAGTACAAAAAGAAAACATGTGGTGAGAATACAAAGTTAAAGAAATAAGGAGATGTACACATATAAGGAATGGGACGCTGTAATACTTTCTATAGGTGTAAAAAAAATTAGGTAACAGCCTTTATTTTAATAAATAAAGAGACACTTTAAGACTTTTTTAAGACTTCACAAGGTATGGAAAAGTAAGTGTGTGAATATGAAAAGTAGCAGAATGACTATCCATGGAATGATTATGTGGTAAAAGCTGTTTTCCCATAGCAAAAAAGAAAATTCATATACAGTTTCAGACAGAGGTGGAAAGAAAGACTTTAATAGGACATTTAAAAATATATGGAAAGAAGTGATGGACATTTGAAAAGCTTATGATAATAGGGGTTTATAGACTGGAGAATGACATTGCAATGTTATTTTAAAAATGGAAATTGATAAACTTCTGCATATTCAAAGTTTTATAAATGCTGAAGGAAGTAAAGGTGTAGACAATATAGGGTACAGCCAAGCGCTTGTTTTTTTGTGTGAGAAAAGAACATTTAGTAAATATTTGTGATAAAAATAAATGTTATATATGTTGAAAAGCATGATGCAAAGAAATGTGAACTTGAATTTTATAAACAAAAAATGGACATTTACGGATACATTATAAAGAAAAAGATAAAACAAATAGTGAAAACAATGAGGAGGATAAATAAAATACAAAAGAATTTGAAATACGAATAGAAGAAACCTAAGAAAAAGAAAAAGATGATAACAAAAAGGGGAGAAGAAGAGGAAACATAAATAGATTCAGAGGTTAGTGATGAAGAAGACTATAAATTGGAAGGTGGTAAGAGGAAAACAAGAATTCTATTGGTAAAAGACAGAAAAAAGGAAAATTAAAGGCATAAACTTAAAAGAAAAAAGAAAGGAAATGGATTATAAATTATATATCTGAAAAAGCAGTACATGAAGAAAATAATCTCTTTTAAGTTAAAGGATATGTAAAGCAATCATTTAAGATGTTTTCAGTAAATGTGAACAATTTGAAAAATATAAGAAAGATAGGGAGTTTAGAACAATCCAATAAATGTGATATGATACAACTGTTTTGAAACACATAAGATTTCCACCAAATGAAGAAAGATTACAGACAAAAATATAGGATGGGGAAATAATATGGCATTTGGAAAATGGTAGTTTTAGGAATAGCAGTACTATGTGGAAAAGTAGTAAATATTTTAGCTGTTACATTTGTTAGAATGGGAAGACTAGCTATTGTAGATTTACAATGGCAAGGAAAGGTTTATAAAATTTTATTGTTGCATACTTATGCTACCTGTAAAGAAAGGGAGAATTTATTTAATCAGTTGTTAGATTATGTAGTAGTAAATATGGATAATATAATAACAGGATATTTTAATTGTGAATTTAGGGGTAAATTGAAAAAGAATGAAAAAGATGTAAGAAAAATGAGAGAAGTTATAAAATGTGGCAAATTGGTAATATGGAATAGAAAATTATGGACATATAGTAAAAGAACACTAAAATCTGAGACTGATTGTTTTATAATATCCGAAGCAATTAAATACAGCAGTATGAGATGCTGTTATAATAGGATTTACAGATCATTTGGCAATATGAATGGAAGCAAATGAAAATAAAGAATATATTACAATAGGAAGGGGGATAAAAAGAATAAATGAAAAAGGAAAGGAATTGATTACACAGTTAAGGATAGATCATGTTACACGAAGGCATTTTATGTTGGTGAGTGAGAGTGGTGGATTATTTTTAGAAGAAAATATAAAATAAGTTTTTCTATAAGAGGGATGGGAAAATAAGGATATACAAAAGTATATAAAGATGTGCTTCATAATTTAGAAAAGAATGAGACAAAAGGTTATGATGAACGGAAAGAAGAATATAAAAGAAGTTCTGAAAAAAATAAAGGATTACTATATAAACAAAAAATATTTACTACAAGGGAAAAGGAGGAAGTATCAGAATATATAAGTACAATAGTAAAATATAATAGTAGTTCAATGACAGAAAAGAAAGATAAAAAGGAAAAGGAAAAATAAGTCAATCTCAAATCATGGAAATTGTGCTAAACTGTGTAGAAGATGTATTGAAAAAAAATGAGAAAATATAATAAACTATGGGAAGCAAAAAAAAAAACTACCAGAACAAGCGATTAAGAAAGTTGAAGGAAAACTGCTTTGTATGAACTGGATAAAGTACTTAGTTAGGCATAGATTCTGTAGCAGGTTAGGATACAATCAGCTGTGAAAAGTATAAAAATTTAGGAGAACGGCAAAAAGAATATTTATTACATGTTTAGAGTGAGTGTTTAAATGAAGGTTTGAATCATAAGGAATTATTTAGTAGAATATTATAATTTACATGGAAAAAATGGAGAAAAAGAAGATATAAAGAAGTGGAGATCAGTAGTGTTAAATAATACAGATAAGATATTTATGAAAATAATACAGAAAAAGATTTGAAAACAAAATGGAATATATAATGGAAGAAAGCCTATATGATATAAAAGGAAAAGGGTGTCAAGAATTATTAATGTTAGTAAGGGAAATTTTGGATGATATTCTAAATAGAAGAGAGGATGTAGAACTATGGTAAGCGATATTAACAAAGCTTTTGATTCAATGGATCATGAGATGTTATGGGAATTAATGAAGATGTATAATTTTAGTAACAACATTAAGAAAGTTTGTATGACAACATATGGTAATAATAACATAAGATTTTTGGTAATTATTGGCTAAGTAAATAAACAGAGAAGAGTAACTGTATAAGATGATGATGCCCTATCAATGGTATTTTATTTGCTTTAGATATGAATATGGTAGCATGTGATGTCAATTGGAATTTGAAAATGCAAAATGTGTAGGTCAAACAGATGTAAAAAATCCAGTATTAATGACACAGGCAGATGATATTATTGGAAAAATTGAGTATCAATGAGAGAAGCCATACATTGTAAGAAGTAGGTATGTCATTAAATAAAGATAAAAGCAAAGGATTGTGATATTCAGTAAAATAGCTGGTATACAATTTACAACTTACAATTAAAGAAGTCTCTGTGTTAGGTATACAATTTAGTAAAGAATGCAAAAGAAGTTATGCTATAGTTGCATGCATGTTCCCCATCTGTGCTTGTTTTTCATCTCTCCTGTAGGTAACCTACTGGTAAGCAATAGAAAGCCTTAAACTTATACAAGTCTTCTAGCTTCCAAGATAGTCTTTTGGAGTGACTAAGTATCAGTGTTCTGTATGTTCTTGATGTACTTAACTCTTTCCTCACTACATGGTGATTTCTCATTGTATATTGTGATCTGAAGGTCTGTTTATTCACATATTATGGCGGTGATGGCCTGCACTTTAGAGGTTCACAGATAGCTTACTACCTATCTCCCCAAGGGCAATTGGAAGCATAGCTACAGTGTGTTGGCTTTCTTCACACCATTGATGCAGTAACTGAGCTTCTGTCAAGCATAGCCAATGAAGCAGTTCCAGGCAGAGTTGCTGGAAGCTGTTGAAGACTGGGGTTGTGAAGGGTGATAGGAGCACTTAGTGATCTAAAGAGGGCATGTTAATGTGACAATTTAACACCATTCAGTTCCCCCAACAGGTCTCACAGCTATCAAACTGGACAGGCTCCCCTACCTCCTGACTGTATGGTTCTGGGACACATGATCCCAGGGGTGCATATTCTGTTACCCATTCACACAACAAGGTTTCCCTTGAAGTGTGTCAGTGAGGGGCTATGCCTAATATAGATAGGAATGTAATGTATTGTCTCACAGTACATTTGTTATATGTTGTTATTTCAAGAGTATGTGAAGCTCAGTGAGTTTGGGGGCCTCCGCCCTTTGCTTAACCTAGCTTACACAAAGAAATCATCTAAATAGGAAATAGACAAAAGCACCGTTAATGTCAACAGTGTAATGGTTACAGCATCTGCATAGTATCTGTACATTCGAGGTTCCAATCCCGATAAAGGCAGGGATGTTTATCATGTTTAAAAGTATACCTTAACCACAGCTTGCATATATAGGTAGTAATCGTCTGTATAATAAACATTCAAAGCACCCATATAAACCCATGTGTGCTGGAGAGCACAGTCAATTTGGAATGTAATGTTATGTCAGCACATAGTGAGATGTTACTTCACTGACATGTATACATCCTGAGTAGTTAGCAGATGTGGCCGTGTTTGCCCGCATAGGTTATACGTTACAAAGTTTGTTTAACTGTGTTTAACTGCTGCTATAATGTCACCCAAACACTTTTAAACATGCTTACAACTGCTTAAATGAGCCTTATTCTGGAGTAAAAACATTTGTAATGCATAGCAGGTGTTGAACCCTGGACCATGCACACTTTAGTCATGGGACTTACCACTAAGCCATCTGAGGTGTATACATGTTTCGTGGTCTTGAGACTACAGCTTATACCATATGCATTTCACTGTTTGTTTGTGTCTTTCGGCTTTTCCCGGTTAGGGGTCGCAACAGCGGAACTCCCATCCACTAATGATTGGCAGTTGATTTTTACATACCGGCTTGCCAGGCCTGACACACAACCTTCAACGAAGGCACACCCATTCACGCATGTCTCCACGCAGAAGACGCTCTAGCTGAGAATCGAACCGGACAGCGTCTTACTGTGAGGCGACAATGCTACCGCAGCACCACCATCACAAATGGGACAGTCACTTTGTGTACATATGTACAGTACATTGTAATGTACCGTAGTTTGTGAATCAACACATTCCAGTCTACATATGTATTACTGTTACAAATGAATACAAAATATATATATATATATATATATATATATATATATATATATATATATATATAGTCAGTGATGTCTGCACACACACACACACATATATATATATATATATATATATATATATATATATATATATTATACAATTACATCAATAGCCATATATCTAAACATCTATGAACACACTTCATGACACAGAAGCACTCGAAAGGAATTGGAGTGTACACAAAACACATGCAGCTCTGGTATTATAACAATTAATATTAACCTAATTCACCATAGAAGGGGTGGTTGTTTTGTATTTGATGAATGGGGTGGGGGAGGAATAATGGATAATGCATTCATGCATCAAGGAGGGCCTGGGTCAGATGTCCAATAAGTGAACTGGAGGGGTATACATGGAGTATGGGGACAATATAAAAAGGACAGAAAACAAGAACCTTTCTCATTCATAATACACCCTGTCATATCACATTGCAACACCTAATTTCACAAACATATGAACATTAACATGTACCAGACATATGTAAACCAACTATCACATTTGTTTTCAGTAGTGAGGAATGCCTGTAGTAAAATGTATATTCTAAACACCATAACATTTGTACATATCTCAGATGCCTTAGTGATAAATTCAGTGACTGTGGTGTTCATGGTCCCGGGTTCAAGACATGCAAGGGCTGTTAAGTTATTCTGAGGGCCAGAATAAGGGCTGTTGGATATAGGTGGATTAAAGCAGTTGTAAGCGGGTTTCCATGGGTTTGCGCAATGGTAAGTGGCACTGAAACACGGTAAACGGAGAAGCGCTTTACAGGTTTAACCTTTGCTTAACATCGCGCAGACCATGGGCAAACCTGCTTACAACCACATAAATGTGCGTTATTTACACTTTCCCTACCAGTGCCTACCCTGACAGGTAAAATAATAACTCCTTCCAGGAGTAGAACCCGCAATCATGTACTCCATCCTCAGAGTAACCTAACATTAAGCTACCTGGACTGTACCTATCCCAGCTGTATATGCAGACAGGTTAAAACACAAAAGGGAGGAATGTGTTGAAATTGAACAACCTGCCATGTACCCAATTAAGGGAGTATGCTCATATATAGCTATATAGATATATATAGAGAGAGATACATAGAGACATGTTGATATATACAGGTCTACATATATATGTAGATATATAGATAGGTTAAAAACATCTACACATCTATGGAGGTACAGATAAAAGTATGCAATAATATATATATATATATATATATATATATATACATATAAATATATATATATATATATATATATA
Organism: Protopterus annectens; assembly: GCF_019279795.1. Taxonomy (NCBI): domain Eukaryota; kingdom Metazoa; phylum Chordata; order Ceratodontiformes; family Protopteridae; genus Protopterus; species Protopterus annectens. The sequence continues at coordinate 206,604,736 of NC_056734.1, forward strand.
TATATACATAGATATATATATATACATATATATATATATATATATACATATATATATATATATATATATATATATACACACACACACACACACACACACACACACACACACACACACACACACACACACACATATATATATATATGTTTGTGTCTTTCGGCTTTTCCCGGTTAGGGGTCGCCACAGCGGAACTCCGGTCCGCTAATGATTGGCAGTAGAGTTCTACATGCTGGCTTGCCAGGCCTAACGCACAACCTTCAACGAAGGAATGCCCACTCATGCATGTCGCCACAAAGAAGATGCTCTAACTGAGAATCTAACGAGCAACGTCTAACTTTGAGGGGACAATGCTACCGCAGCACCACCACCACAGTAGATATATATATATATATATATATATATATATATATATATATATACATATATATATATATATATACACACATACATACATGTATGTAGACAGCATCCAAAGTGTTCATATTTGAGTATAACATGGACCATAGCAATCACACATCCCCCCCCCAAACAATATGAACATAACATATGAAGAGTATATGCCAATACACTATTACAAATATGTTCTATGGACACAGTCACCAACACAACTGCAATGACTGCAAATATCCATGACAGAAATACACAGACAGCTTTCATTTTGCAAAACTTTATTATATTCTGATGTATTGCCAAAAGGATTCAAGGACTAACAGTACCTGCATGTTTGTTATACAACAGTGCCTTAATGAATCGGCCTGCAATTACCATAGTATTAGGCCACTAAGGGATAGGTGTTCACATAGGGAAGGAACACCCACACACATATAGACGTTGTATAAAAGGGGTTCCTACACACCTGCATGTGCTATGTACACCCACCAACATCTACCCCAGAACCAAAATAATTACATCAATACATACTGTCATACCATAACCAATTATTCAACTACTGTACAACATCTGCTGAAACCTTAAAATGCCTGACCACAGACACACTAACATGGCCCTATGTGAAATGGTTGCTGTTGTACAATTGAACAGCTGCTGATGTAACAGGGTTTGTATGAACTTATCCCATTTCAGAGGGTTGAAAGGTTCATACACCAGGAAGTGTTATCAAGTACTGATTATCTGCACAATATGATACACAGTAACACCAAACTAAATACGTCTGGTAAGCACACTGTAAACCCCCATACATTATATGCATAGCTATGCAGCCTAGATCTGGTCAAACAACCTGGCCAGACTGAAATATATGCAGAAGTATTAGGTACAGACAAACCCTGCACAAGTAGCAATGTTCAGAAATATAACAGCAGTACTCACATTTAGACCAAATCCTCTAGGCATTACACACAATATATTACTGTTCGTCTCCATACAGCTGTTGCAAGAGATTCCAAACAACACTTCCATGCTGTCTTCCTCACAAGTAAGGCAAAGGGACAACGCCCAAATGGAGTTCTCAATTATTCTCCACTGTAGCCATGGTATTGGCTAATGCAGTAGCAGCGCAGCTGATGTGCATGTAATTAGCTACTTAGGATCACCAATTGGTTATCGGGATATCACATGTTACTGATCTGTAACTATAAAAGGTCGCCTTGTCACACATTCAAACCTTCTGTATCTACCTGTAGGACAGTACAAAACACTGAGAGACAAACTGAAAACAAGTATTATACTAGTCAATAACACCTCCAGTTACTAAGAAGGTATGTATAACATGTAGTATGTCTGTGTATGTGGTACCTGTTCTGTAAGAATTACAGTGTAATCAATGCATATAGTGGAAATAGCTATCTTGTAGCGATGTATTGTTGAGCAGTAGTAATGCTTGCAGTATTCTATGTGTGTACTGCTATAGGTCACAAGGCAAACTCTGCATACACCACAAGGGATGATATGGGCTTGGAACCCACCAATTCGCTTCCAGCCACTGTCAGTGTCAGGATTGGTCCAACAAGTATGTTCTATAACAGGGGATAGTATATGTCGATATATTGTAACAGTCGACATATGTACGGGTGTATAAGTAAGACGAACATGTTAAAGGTTGGCTTACTGTGCAAATATGGTGTGCATTGTGGGATATTGTGCCAATAACTGTGTAATGTACAGTATTTTAGGCAGATCTGTATTCTATTCTACATAGCAGATCTGTTATGTTATGCAAACAGTAGTTATGTCTATTGGCAATTACAGTACTCAATAACAGGATACATCTCATTTGTATTCATCTGACAGTTTAGCAGCATGATAGCAAAGATAACTGGAAGAGCCAGGTAACTATTCATGCACATAACACATGTAATATCCACCTCTCTAGTATCGTTTGCAAGCAATAACAGCTGTGCATGTGTACATGTTATGCAAATGTGTAGTGACTCTTGTTACAGGGCTGGACCTCTCTAGTATCGTTTGCAAGCAATAACAGTTTTGCATGTGTACATGTTATGCAAATGTGTAGTGACTCTTGTTACAGGGCTAGACCTCCCTAGTATCGTTTGCAAGCAATAACAGCTGTGCATGTGTACATGTTATGCAAATGTGTAGTGACCCTTGTAACAGGGCTGGACCTTGATAGTATCATTTGCAAGCAATAACAGCTGTGCATGTGTACATGTTATGCAAATGTGTAGTGACCCTTGTTACAAGGCTGGCCCTATCTAGTATCGTTTGCAAGCAATAACAGCTGTGCATGTGTGCATGTTATGCAAATGTGTAGTGTCCCTTGTTACAGGGCTGGACCTCTCTAGTATCGTTTGCAAGCAATAACAGCTGTGCATGTGTACATATTATGCAAATGTGTAGTGACCCTTGTTACAGGGCTGGATCTCTCTAGTATCATTTGCAAGCAATAACAGCTGTGCATGTGTACATGTTATGCAATGTGTAGTGACCCTTCTTACAGGGCTGGACCTCTCTAGTATCGTTTGAAAGCAATAAGAACTGTGCATGTGTACATGTTATGCAAATGTGTAGTGACCCTTGTTACAGGGCTGGACCAAATGGCTATGTGCACACTTACATAGAGTGGATATTGAGAGTAGAGACACAATGGTTGAACTACCAGGTTTGTGTAGCCCAACCTCTCATTGCCAAACTAACAGCCACTTGCACATACTGTATGTAAGGTAGTGCACAGTACTGGCAATGAAACAGGTTTCATATCATCTTTAACTCCAGTGTAACATCTGCAGTAGGAGTGTAAGATGTAGGAGACAGTTGCCCATGTGCAATAGCTGCTTCACAGGTGATGGCTTACACTATCAGAATATATCCTGATCATGTTGATAGTGGCATCAGAGTCTATTGATACATGACTCTTTTTGGAAAGTGAGTGTCTGTGCCCAACACAGCTCATCATCCTGGTTGATATGTGAGTATATACCCAGAGAATGAAACAGACCTGTAGACACTTGCATCATCTGTAATCAACTAACAGGATGTGATGTGATTTTCAGAGGAGGATTGCTGCTAAAGGTAGCTGCAATGTTTCCATAATAGCCAGAGTTGTCACATCCATAACACAAATATTTACATGTGAGCATCACTGTCTAAAACATCTTCATAAGCAATACGTAAACTAAATACAGTACTTGGTACTTGTAGTACTGAATGCTCATACAGGCATGTCCACTAGTCAGCTACTGGTGTTTCCTAATGTCAGCTTTGTGTATGTCGCCATCCTGGGGGAATGTAATCTCTATGCCATGTACACTGCCAGACCCACCTAACACCACACTCCACACACATTGTCTGGGATGCAGCTACAGGGGTAAGCTGGAAGGCAGCCCAGTCTACAGCCATGACTGGACTGGGCAGTCATGAGGTGTAGGTTAACACATGCAGCTCATCAACACAACCAACACATACCCTTACCAGAACACAGTAAGGACACCCACACACACTACCAGAAATCATACACATTCACAGATGCTTCTAAGTATCTGGGCAAACAAGTGACCTTCCAAGCTGGAAGAGACAGACACTGAAATACACGAACTGTATGACATAGTTTGCATAATTGTGCCACACCTCAGAACATGTGGCTGGAAACATGCCCAACAGTACTCATTTCTGAATGCAAACTCTAGCACTATGTTACACACCAACCTATATAAGGGCATACATACTGTCAGCTGCCTGTCTGCCATGATTAGCCACATACCATACACTCAGACCACCTTTTGAACTATACACATGGCTCTGGCATATTCCATGTTGTTGTGCAAGACATGTGATGCAGTAGCCTGGACTGCATGGAAACACATGTAGGAACTGTCAGGTCTTGTAGCCCATGCAGGTATGTCCCAAGGCCTGGGTAACATTCTGCCATTGACCAGAATGATACTGCAGTACAGGGACAAAAGGACTGTATTTCACAATTGTCTAGTGTAGTGGTGCAAGTCAAAGGGTATCCAGTATCTGTCTGCCTGGGATAACATAGTTGACAGATCATGATGCTTTGCCAGACAGGGCCTGCACCTGTCACCCCTGGGAATCTGGATACTGCCTAGGGCTCATGCTTCCCCTATAGTGCCTTCATCATACACATTTCAAGTGAAGGTCCACTGCTGTTACAGGGACAGCCAAGCAATAAACTGTGGGTCTCACTACACAATGACACATGTCAGAAACACTATATGGACACACATGTGTCAATCCCTAACATGGAGAACATATCTGTGCAGTGGCTGAGGCATGTTTCACTGCTCTGGAGAGCTCACCTGCATGACCATGTTATAACACGTACCTCACATATTTTCCATTATCCTTTATTGGAACACACGGGATGCAGGTGTGTCCAGATTCCTGAAGGATGTATATACCCCCATGCTAGCTGCACTTGCATAACTTCAGATGCATTATGCTGAGCAACTACCTTTGTGCCAAAGTGGAATTCAAATTGCACCTTGCGACAGATCACCCACCATGCCGCGGATTTCCCAACTGTCATAATGTGATGTAATGGGGAAGATTAGGTCTGAGATAGAACCATAAAAATGGCTACTCTCAACTATTCCATTATGAACTGGGAAGACTCCTCATGTACCAACACCTGTGCTCAATGCATGTTGGATTCCATTGACCCCAATGACCTGGATCACAGCAGTCACACAAACAGGGCTAACAGTATGCTACACATAGTCAGTCTCCAATGCCAATGTTATGTTTCCTAAGAGCAGAGTGGTGCCTGTCATGGCACCCATGCAGATGGACAATGCATGTGCAAATGCTGAATCCTACACAAATGAACCTTAATCAGTCACACATGTGCAGTGACTGTGCCATTGAAACAGAACCAGGATTCAACCCAACACAAACAAGAAGGGAGACTGGTGGTACCATGCTTTAAACTGTATCACAGAAGGTAGTAACTATTTCAAGAGTGAACCCACATGAGTGTAGGTAATCACTGGTCAGCCTCAGTAAGATGCAGATACACCATATAAAACAACACAAAGCTACTGTGAAATGAATCAGCTACATACTATGAGGCCAAGCACAGAGCATTCTATAGCTGTGTCATTAATCATAATGGCAACGACAAGACCTGCCATGCTGCACAGCACTATGGCATGGGAAGTACTGCATCTACAGAAATAGCACCTGTTCATCCAGATAGGGTCTTGGAGAACCTAAACCCACGCCCACCTCCCCCCCATTAGGTATACTTAGTAATATATCCATGTACACTACAGGGCCCCTGTAATAATAACTATGAAGGTACAAGCTGCACTCTCTAAAGTCATAAATGCAGCTTTCATAGGAACTGTCAAAACAGTGTATCCCACACATATGTAAAAAGAATCAGCTATGCACATACACATCATGTTCAATCATAGCTCCATGTCAGGCTGTGTACACACCAAATGGTGCACAGCAACACTTATCACACCCCACAAAGGGGGAGACACCATTGATAATGGGAAATAGTGCACAACTACCCTGCTGAGTCTGGTCTGTAAGGCCAAGAACCATGATCAATGTATTTGGCATACTCAATACAGATGTAGATGACAGTAGGGTTGATTCACACTGCATATCATGACCTTGCCAGGTCGTAGGACACCATCACCCATACTGTGTTCCAGCTACACTTAGTAAACTAGGTGAATATTCCTTTGTCACAGGAGTGGTGGGCAACTGGACTGCTGGCCGAACCAACACTACAGAAGGTGTCTGACTAATACATGCACATCAAACCAGTTCCAGCCACAGTAATGCAGGGTTCATTCCTGGTACTCCCCCTCTTTGTTATCTATACCACACAGACTAACACAGAAGGCATCAGCCTACTGATGTTTGCAAATGAATAGGAACTAGGAACAATAGTTGACTCAATGTGTGCTGTGTTCAACATACAGAAGGGTCTTAGTGTGTCAGATGTGTGGTGTGTGACATATGGCCACAATCTGACAGCTAAGTATTACATTGTCATCCCCTATGTTACAAACCCTGTACCCATGAACTACCACCTAGGCAGCGGTCAACATAATGGCAACTGTGTGTATGGGATGCAGTTGGACAGTACTCTTTCCTTCGATAGTTACTTCACCACATCAGACAGGTAGTCGTATGTATCACCCCTAATCATGACAGGGTGCCATCCAGGAATATAGAGATAATTGCTCAGCCATACTCAACATCCATGTGACCCATAATAAATAAAATATTTCCTTTAAATGTTATTGCCCATGTGTAGATCACCTACACTGCCCTTCCCAATCCCTAGCTGCACTATGTAGCATGCAGTCTACCCTGAATAAAGCCATGTCCAACCCAGAGGTGTTGGACATGCTACACTTACATCCTGTTCCCAAAAAAACACATACTTCATGGACATCCACCTTTCTAGTACAAGGATCACAACATGCCTGACAGATTGCTGTCCCATACACTTAACATACTCTTGCCATACTATGCATCCCTGTCCAGCAAAGCTGCACATCACCCCTCTCTGTGACATGGTGTAATGATTGCATGCCAAATATATCAGTAACACTGTGGATCAGTTCTGTGGCACTGCTTGAACTGGCCACTGAAACTTACCTGTCTGTTGCCTACAGCTAGGTAACCTGTCTGCCTAGGCACATAAATGGCCCACGGCATATAGCCTACTAGATCACTATGACTATATATGCTATATTTGATATCCAACCTTGCAAATACCATCAGGCTAGCTATTGTCCCATGTGTTACACATGTGCAACACAGGCAATATATGGCAAGATGCTACACAGCTGTACAGTGCCATGCAGATGTATATGGCAAAACACATACATGCTTGCAAGTCTGCAGGGTCACAGGTCATGTCCCTAACGGCTATGTGTGACTATATATGTGACATATACATAGAGCATTAAGGTCAATTGCATTAATGTGAACACATCCAGACATGTGCTGATAGGTAAAGACACCAGTACAGGCAAACAGACATGCCCAGGTCAAGACAACATCCATATGGAGTATGAGCAATGTCATCACATGACACACACATATATGGTGATAACATCACATCACCAGTAAGTGTCAAATGTGTGTGACTTATACATGTCAGTGGTGTTAGTGTCATGTAGATTTGCAAATACTTATTTGTAATCTTAAATGTGATACACATGTATGTTCAGCTGTACTTCTGTACTTCTCTGTGAGTTACTGTGACCTGTCTCCATCATTATGTCTTCCAGGTATGCCACGTAGCAGGCTGCCAGCGTACAGCCACTTGGAGGATGAGGTCCTCATCCCATACCTCCTTGACAACCATACAACACTCTTCAGCCATGTGCCACAGGATGCACAGCAGCAGGATGCCCTGGGGGAGGAACTCTGCATGAGGGTAAATGATGTTGACGGTCACAATCACACCTATCAGCAGGTGTGCCGATACTGCACTGACCTCATAAGATGGGCAAAACAGCGTGCTAATGCAATCACCAGGGAAAAAGGTGCAACAGGTGGGGGGGCACTCACTCAGCCCCCACTCACACGTACCAAGGAGCTACTGGCCAACCTGGGGATACCTGCAGACCTCCATCCATAAGCTTTAGCTGGTATTGTGGAGGTGGGTGTCTCTCAACCACAGAGCCTGGAGTTGCCTGGTAAGTCACTACTGCACATATAACACAACTATATTTCACATAGTTACATGTGTTACTGTACAATATGTAATGTAACATCATATGCAAGGCATGTATGCACACATGTCACACACTATAGTCTGCTACTCTATGTATGCACAGATGTGCATACTCCATAGTATAGTGTATTGTACTGGCTTATGTGCTAACATGGACATTGCACCCTGTAGCTATCACACAGGTGTGGATAATGATCTTATTGCTGTGACACTCCTGTTTAGGTACATATGGCATTTTGCAGCGACAGCAGCCTGTGTCATGTGAGATTGTTATTATTTATCAGGCTTGATAATGCATGGATCATATTATTTGCATGCTATCTGCTATAACACACGTACACATAATGTATGGTGGTCCTGTTAATAGACACTGGTCAGACCTGCAATGCATCACAGTGGTTACCCATGTGAAACAATTGAAGACTACATGAAACACCTACACTAAACTTTCCAAACTGTCATTGCCAGATGTGTGGACAACAGTGAATGCAATGGTGGAGGTGTGTTTCACTGTAAGGACAGGTACTACATATCAGCATTACACATGTTGGGAATATGAACAATACTGTACAGAGAGCATATCTGTGCACACACTCTAAATGTGTTAAAGCTGGAGTATGACCAGCCCATAGGATACACCCTTGTGGATTATACCCTTGCTATGAATGTTATACAATGTCATGTGCTATCTAACATGTCCATGACATGTAGTGGGCTGACTGCAACACTGCTCAACTATCCTGCAAAACATGTCTCACATCTCATATATACCGCCTTTTGTCTTCAGAACCCTGTCCTCAGTGGAGAATATGACATCTATAGGTGTATGTCATATGGGATAACACTGACATGTGAAATAAGATGGCCATCACAACCATTGGACAGAACATGTGTACACATGGCCATGCAGGATGGCCAGAGACATGAAGCAACACACACAGTAGAAGTGATGTAAATGTGTGTACACCCTGTTGTACATTGGCTTGGCACAATACAACTATGGCCTTTGTGTAATGGTGATATTGCAGATGTGAAAAACTAAACATCATACAGGCCTGTGCACAGCTTGTGTAGGCATAACATGAAACCCCCGCATGACATGTCTTGAACATCTTGAGTGTGTCATGACATGAAAGCATTCACCTATACAGTATCCAAATACATACATGTGTTGCACAACATACACATACAACCACATCAGGCCACAGATACAGTACATTCACTTTGCTGGTGTCAGACATCACTGTCATGCCTGCTCCTCATGTGTGTGAGGTACACAAATGGCATGTGGGACATAGAGTACTGCTAAGTTAGCCATGTATGGGCATAGTTGCTAGACATCAGTAATATGGTTGCAGATGTACAGTGGTATCATCCGTATACCCTTCTGTGACCTGTGTCACACATTTCACATTAGGGTTTAGTGTGTATACGCCTCAGTGACGTGGGTCACATTCCACATTGGATATGTATTTATGTGAACATAGTCATGGCTATGAGCTGTGTCAGTAGCTCACACTGTAGAGTAATTGTGAAGCCACATGATGCCCTGCAATGGCTATGCACATCAGCTCAATGTGCAGTATGTCACTGCATATTTATAGGGCGGACAGACAACACTGCATCAGCTGAAGGCCCATGTTAGTATAACATGTCCCTGCATTGGGACACCATTACCGTACTGTAGATTGGAAAGGACACCATTGTGTTACACATGCATGCATGTCATTGAACACATCAGCAAAGACATGTCATACTACATGTGATTGGCAAGGATATATGCCACACAGCAGGCCAGTGTACTGTAAACCTATGCTGGTCTGTGGCACCATTGCAGAGTAGGGACAGCTATGTTAAACATGTGTGTACAGCCACATGCACAATGTCTAGACTCAGCTCAGGGGTAGACAGAATAATGTTGAACAGACATGCACTGCTTTGTGGGAGATATGCAAGCTAGGGCTCAGGCAAACATAGTATGCAGTCGACATACCCTACTGCTCATGTCCTCACACATAGGGGCAGTGGCCAATACAAAGTATCAGTGGCAGATGTACAAAGGTCAGCAATGGTCTGTTAACTTGTGGTGTATGTTGCACACACTATGGCAGTGTGGTGCAATGGTGCAACGTGCATGCATTGTGTTGCAGGTAAGGGGCATAGGCTACTAACACAAATGGTGCAAAACAGGTATGTATGCTAATCACCACTATAATTGTGTAAGGTGCATGCTGTCTGCTATAACATATGTATGCTGCTGTGTGCAACATGGGGATGTATGATAACTACCACTATAATTGTCTAAGCTGAAACTATAATTGTCTAAGCTAAATGCCATCTGCCATATCACCTGCATGTAGAGTGTGTGTCTGTCTTTGTCTCTGTCTGTGTGTGTGTCTGTCTGTGTCTCTGTGTGTGTGTGTGTGTGTGTGTGTGTGTCTGTGTGTGTGTCTGTCTGTGTGTCTGTCTGTCTGTGTGTGTCTGGTATAACTTGTAATGTACTGTCCTTGTCTTCCCCTCACAGGTGTTGATGTAGGTGGGTTGCTCTCCTGTGATCCACCTGATGTTAGTGTCCCCTTAGACTCTAGCAGTGATGATGATAATATGATTGAGGCACAGGCAGGGTTGTCAGGGGTGGAATCTGTGCTATTGGTTGCCATTGCACTTGTATCCCCCTCATCCTTGCACACAGTTCCCCTGCCTACACATACCTCATCACCACTGGCCATAGAGGAAGGACAGTTGGCAGGTGGTAGCATGGAACAAGGAAGTGTGGAGACTATGGTAGGTGTGCCTGCACACCATGATCCCAGTTAACTGACTGGTGATGTACCACACAGGCATGTGCCCAGCGTTGCTCGTAGGAGGACCACTGGCCAACATGCCCCCTGCGAGACAAAGCACATCAGCTGGAGTCACCAGATGCATTTTTGGGCTGTATTGGAGGCACAGGTACGTGCAAAATGGCACAACAGAGATGGTCTGAGGCTTCAGAGGGCTGCTGTCCGTTCATTAACTGACAACATCCAGGCACTTGCAAATGTTCACCATCATCTTGCAGATGTTTTGGATAGACAATTGTGTGACATGGTGGGAGTCCTTGACCGTGGCATGTCAATCCTCGAGCGTAGAATGTCTGTGCTGGAACATTTGGTGGGAATGAGGCGTCGGGCATGTGGATGTAGGTCAGCTACATCACCTGTTGAAGGTCTACGTGAACATGTTGCTGCACATGCCCGCTCTCATAGTGGCGGTAGCAGCAGCAGTCAGATGGTGCAGTGCAGTCCACACCAGGATGCAGCAGACCATGTGCACATGGTCCTGGATGGTCCCAACAGGGACACGATTCCAGTGGACATGTGTCATCAGACAGTACCCAATCTGAACCTCTGCCTGGTAGTGCCCGTGCAACCCCTGGCAGGCGCAGGTCATGTTGCTATGGCCGGACACCGAGAACTGTGAAACCTGCCTTGTACAGTCTGCAGCTATCAATAATACCCCTGTGTAGGCCAGCCACATGCCAGACCTGTGTGCATTCATACACAAACACACCAGAAACAAATGTAGGGCACTTCAACACACACACGCATAAAATCCACACACACCCAATGATATCACAGGCCCTAACACACACACATGATGTCAATCAATGGTGCAGCCTAGGCCTCTGGCAAACATTATCACCCTGTGCATATGATGATGCCTGTGTCGCATCCCTGTTATCCACGCCATCGGTGCAGGGACATGCTCATATGGTCTGATGCACACGGTGAACATACTAGGTAGACAACTGTAGATTAATATTGTTGAGTAGTGTTGACAGGCAGCAGACGTACCATGTATTACAGTTTTAGAATGCATTTTGTACTTTTGGCAGTATGTATCATGTGTAACAACTCTAACAGCATGTTGATCTTGATGTTCTGCCTTCCTCTTTCAGGTGTAGTTGCATGTACCGGGAGATGTCGGTGTTTGCAGTTAGTGTCCCATATGGACATGTCGACTACACACAGGTCAGTATGACAATACCTGCATGCACTTTGTAGCTTTCACATCACAGTTATATTCTCCCATGGTTCAATGATGTTTACTGTTCTTATGATCCAAGAGCATGATAGCTGTGTAGTAAGCTATTGTGTTCAGAGCCATCACATCCATAGTGGGTGATATCACAGGTATAGTTACATGGAGCGGGGAGGAGGTAAAAGAGTGGTATGGCGGATGACAAGGGTAAAGGCCAGTGGAAATAGTGGCTTCTCATTGGGAAGCAGTAACACCCACTGCCATGACAGCATGCAAACACAGACACACCCACATACTAAGAGATTCACAGACACAGTAACACACACTCTGACACACACACAGTTGCCAGTGTTCGGATGAGAACCCCTGCCTATGTACATATCATCATTATAGTACTACACAATTACAAGGCATGCCACAGAGATTACACATGTACAGGTAGTCAGAATGGCCTAAGATCGAGGACATTGACAGGGATACTGCAGTGCAGTGAGTGTATGTGGGGAGGGGGATCCATCAGTAGGTTATTTAACAACAGGTCACACACCAGGGTGTACATGTTAACAGGTGGTTAGAATGCCCATCTATGACTGATGATACAAACAGGGATGCTAGATTGCACTGAGTGGATGGGGGGAGGTGGCATTAACATTTCACTATGGTAAAATACAGCCTCACTCCAGGGACCAGACAGCCATACACACAGACAGCCACATACACACACAAACACACACACACACACACACACACACACACACACACACACACACACACACACACACACACACTGTGGAATTCGCAAAGATATACACCTATGTCACACACATACAGACACTTTACATGTGTGAGATTCAACCACCTGCCTATACATTTCTTTCTACACTTCACTCTGTACTGGTGTCAACAACAGTGTTCAGGAGAGAGAAAACATGTGGGATATATTCCCAACCATACATGACATATATGGACACACACACACACACACACACACACACACACACACACACACACACACGTGACAGTACTGTGAATCAAACAACTGCCTATCTCATGATAGGTATTACAGAAGTACAGCACTATCACATTCGCTACAAAGCTTACTGACTCTTTCCTTTGCCGGCTGTGCTGATATATGCACAATATATGCACAGGGGAGGTATTACTGTAATAGGTGTTATGAGATTTGCCTTCAGTGTCACCCTTACTGCATTATACATTGTCTGTCTTCCACTTCAATTAACAAATCCTAACCATAGCTGTTACACATGTTATTGTAGGAATGGTTGTAACACACCAGTGAGTGTCCTCAGTAATCATTCATCTTCAAAGAAGCCCCACCACTTAGTAGTCATGTCCAAACATCTGTCCATACCTCATTTATCCTGCTTACTGTACATAGAGCATATCACCATATACAGTTGGCAATGCTGAGGCTGTATTGCAACAGCATGATGTACTAAGACAACAATCACCTTCAGACATCAGACACTGCACACACATGGAATCTACACAAACATCAATACATGTACACATATGCGGTCTACATCAGTAAGTGCACTAGCAGGTCCGGAGGATACATTCCACACCTTCCCCACGCCATGTGTGAAACATAGCCGAGCATTACACCATAATGGATGTTGTATTCATGTACTGGTAGGACACCACTACCTTCACTGAGTAGCCAAGTGTACATATATGACAACAACACATATCAGTGAGACACACACAGCATTATTCCATGTCATGTTCCTACAAACTGTTACTTGACAGTGCCATGGTGAAGCCAGGGCACTGTAATGGTCAACAGTGAGCACATCACATTTGCCACACACACCTCATGTTTATTGGAAGAGTGCCAGCAATGTGCTCTGTTAGAGCTAAGCAGTATACTCATTCAAGCATGTGTGAGGTCTGTGGCTTGTAAACATCTCACCCCAGCATGTATTGGCTATTGTAGTACTAAAGCTAATGTCCAGACAGCACACAGTATGCATGGCTTGAAACTGTTGGCATGGGGTATATGTAGGAGCTGTGGCCACACATGGCTGTGCATGTCATGAACATATCACCTGTGACTACTCAGGAACATACAGAGCAGAGCTGGATTTCCCTGAGTCTGTCAATACAGGCCTTGTGTAGGTTCTATGATCCTTTTATTTGGGTATGTGTGTAGGCATTGCATTAGGTGGACATGCCTAATGACATACATGTCACATGGGGTGCTGCATGATATGATAGGTGCCATGGGTGACCAGTAGAGAGGTATATTACCTCTGTTAACATAGATATCAAACCTTATGTAATGTTAGCATGCTATCTGCCATGTGCATGTGTGTAATGACTGTAGCCACCTGTATGTAGAAAGGATAATGAAAGCTATGGTAATGTCATTTATGTTGTATGAGTGTGGGATGTACATATCCAGGGCAGGTACAGTTAGGTCATATCCAACCATGAGGGTGTTGTTTACTGGTGTACAGCAACAATCGACTGTGTTAATGCTGACAACATCCAAGGGACCCTAGTATGTTTACAACTGAGCTGGTTACAAACAGTGGTATTATTGCATTGCATAACACATTATGCAGCTGTGTCTGTACATGGGTACTTTGCACAGTTGATGTAGGCCTAGGTACAGTCCACCGATTGAGGGTTATCTGGTGGTCTACCATACTATATCATACCAGATATGAATGCGTGTTGGTAGTCTGGGGACAAGGTGGTGGATGCATATCAGGATACAACCTAGAATGCAGCATTTGCCACTGTCACCTGTACCTGTCTCATCTGTGATGAGTTATGTCGGAGTAGTGGTCTTTACATGTAAGTAGCCTTTATGAATATGTGGACACCACCACATGGAATGGTCCATACCACTGTTATGGCCCACATGTCTGGATCTGAGTTATATGGTGGTAGTGAAATTGTGTACTACAGAGCCTTCAGCCAGCTGTTCCTCACTGCACAGATGTCATATATTCCCCATTGTAGGTTCTACATTGAGCAAATGGATTACTAAAGCCACACATTTAGCACTGGTTAGCATAAGCATCCAATGCAATTGTCTTGTAGGTGTCAGGGTGTCACTTCTGGGTGTAGGACATTTGCCTTGGAATGTGGCTATATGGGTAAATGTGACCTAGGTATTATCCACACACACGTGAAACATGGATGCATGTGCTCTGTGTTGAAAGCTTGTCATTCAGTCATGACAGCCCAGAATGACAGACACTGGACAACCTCATAATAACAGCAGGCCATTGGCTCATTGCTTTGGTCTAGCAGTTGCCACTCGTACTATGACATCACTGCGAGTGGCAGCAATGTAC
Source organism: Protopterus annectens (assembly GCF_019279795.1). Lineage (NCBI taxonomy): Eukaryota > Metazoa > Chordata > Ceratodontiformes > Protopteridae > Protopterus > Protopterus annectens. The sequence continues at coordinate 206,620,237 of NC_056734.1, forward strand.
TTGGCAGCAAATGCCTCATGTAAGGTGATGGACAGCAGCAGAAATTGTGTATATGACCAATGTGAGATATACTTAGGGTAGCAGTCCTGCTAATAATGACAACTACTAACACAGCCGGGAGAGGTCATCTTGATACCTGCACCTCAGCACATTACACAATGTGGCTCACACATTATGCTTGCACATGCCATTGTTCCACGTATAATGCCACTGTCCACAACCTGCTATCAATGTATGCCTTTCAGGGCAGCAAGGTGTGTGACACATGCTGTAGGTAGCATCTACCCATGTGTCCCAGGTAACCTATTGTCTGTCATGTCCACACATGCATGAATGTGTGTACTTAACATATATATGGCAGTACTTCATGTACATGTATGCATGTCTATCACTCGGCACAGACACAGATATATAATTTATGGGCCACATACAGGTATCCGGTAGTAAACCAGTATGATGTGCATATATACTGACAGGTAAGATGTACATAGCTGTAAACCTGTTTGTTTACAATAGGAGTCCATTACAACGTGTTCTTTACATGTAAGTGTATGAGAATGCACTGTGGCCTTCTGTGATTAGAATCAGAGTTCATCCCAAACAGCCCTGTACTACTAAGTGTATGAGCGTACCCACTGACACCTTGGGTAATTTAAGTCAGTGCATCCAACAAGCCCTTTGTTACCAAGTGTATGAGCATGCCCAGTATTACCTTGTATATTTGTAGCCATAGTGCATCCCAAACGGTCCTGTGCTTTTAAGCGTATGAGCATGCCCACTGTAACCCTATATAGTGATAGTAGTTGTCCATTCCACAGATGGCCATACTCCAGTTCAGGTTTCTGTTGTGCTACAACTATACCTCTCAGGCCTACCTATGTACTATCTGCAGATGATGTGTCTTGTTTGTGCATACAGGTTGTAATGGACACCTACTTTAAACACACAGGTTTACAGCTATGTAATCTGTGACTGTCAGTCTCCCTGTTGTTGTCCTCAATCTTAGAAGGGCATTCTGACTGCCTTGGAATGTGTAATCTCTGTGGCACGTCTCATAACTGTGTAGTACTGTAATAGTGGTCTGTAGATAGGCAGGAGTTCTGATCCCACCACTGGGAACTGTCTGCATGTGTTTGTGTGTGTGACAGCAAATGCCTGAGTGTGTGTGTCAGCAAATGGCTGTGTGTGTTTGTGTGCATGTCTCAGCAAATGCCTGAGTGTGGTTGTGTGTGTGTATTTGTGTCTGCATCCTGTTATGACAGTGGGTTTTGCTGCAGTCCAAAGAGATACCACCTTTTGCACTGGCTTTTATCCTTGTCAACTGTTAAACCTCTCTCTTCCCCCCCTCCCCACTGCAAGTAACCAGTCCTGTGATGTCACCCAGCTCAGAAGTGGAATCAGAGTAAGTGTGATTGTATGTGTTCTGTGGCACATACCCCAACTGCATACCACTGTACTAGTTACTTTTACATTGGCAAGATGTGTATGCACAATACTGGCAAGTGTGTGCATGTCTGTGTATGTGACTACCCTGTAGCCAGACATACACATGTGTAATGTCTTTTAGCACACCATGGTAGCCATCTGTGGTGACCGGTGTCTACAAAGTATTACATAGTTAGGAATGGTAAAGAATACACAGTCAAGCATGACTACAGTCGGGTATATTATTTTCCTGTGCCACTGTCGAGCAGTGACACAGAAGTGGTCACCAGGGTGTAAGTCCATACCCATCATTTCCACACCCTAACTCCACAATCCCCAGGGTAGATTACATTAGCCATCATTCCCCACCCCAAACTCCACATACACAACAGTAAGTGTGATTGTATGTGTTCTGTGGCACATACCCCAACTGCATACCACTGTACTAGTTACCTTTACATAGGCAAGATGTGTATGCACAATGCTGGCAAGTGTGTGCATGTTTGTGTGTGTGACTACCCTGTAGCCAGGCATACACATGTGTAATGTCTTTTAGCACACCATGGTAGCCATCTGTGGTGACCGGTGTCTACAAAGTATTACATAGTTAGGAATGGTAAAGAATACATAGTCAATCATGACTACAGTCGGGTATGTTATTTTCCTGTGCCACTGTCAAGCAGTGACGCAGAAGTGGTCACCAGGGTGTAAGTCCATACCCATCATTTCCCCACCGTAACTCCACAATCCCCGGGGTAGATTACATTAGCCATAATTCCCCACCCCAAACTCCACATACACAACAACCATCCCTTCTCTGGTGAACTGCTTAAGATTTAAATGTTATAACACAAGAGATGCCTCTGTTTTGTGTACACGTCAGTTCCTTTGGAACCCTTCTGTGTCACAAAGGGTGTTGTGATGTGTGTGTGTGTGTGTGTGTGTATATATATATATATATATATATATATATATATATATATACATATATATAAATATATGTGTGCATGGCTTTAGCTGTGTCTGTGTATGTATATATATATATATATATATATATATATATATATATGTGTGTGTGTGTGTGTGTGTGTGTGTGTGTGTACACATCCCATAGTTGCATATATATATATATATATATATATATATATATATATATATATATATATATAGTTATGACAGTTGTACAGATGTAGACTTGTCTTTGTTGTTTCACAGAGTACAGTACATTCAAGGGTACTGTACATATGTACACAAAGTGACTGTCCCATTTGTTTTCAGTACTGTGGAATACCTGTAGTAAGATGTGCATTATAAACTCCATGCAGCATGTATACAACCCAGATAGCTTAGTGGTACGTCCAGTGACCTCAGTGTGCATGGTCCAGGGTTCAAGACCTGCCAGCCTTGTTGATACTGTCAAGTAGGACTGCATAAGACAGTTGTAAGCAGATGTGATTGTGTTTTTATGACAGTAAGCAGTGGATACACGCAGGTAACAGACATACAACTTGCAGTACACTTGAAATGCCCTTCTTTGGCAATCCTGCTGATGTCACTCACTTACAAATACACCTCTGGGACTGCTGCAACTCAGTAATCTCCATGGTGTGTGCTGTAACTGCGTAATGCTGTAGTGTGTTAAACTAGTTTTGTAGGTGTTCTAATTCCAGACAAGCCAACTGTGTGTTTGTGTGTGTGTGTGTGTGACTGTCTGTCTGCCTGCCTGAGAAAGAAATGATGCTTTTAGAGTAGGCACACTCTTTACAATTCACATACTCACCTTTGGCAATCCTGCTGATGTCACCTACCTAGAAATACACCTCTGGGACTACTGTAATCCAGTATTCTCCATAGCGCGTGCTATAACTGCTTATTGCTGTAGTGTGACAAACTAGTTAGGTAGGGGTTCTATTCCAATACAGGCCAACTGTTTGTGTGTGTCTGTCTGAGAAAGTAACAATGCTTTTTAGAGTATGCACACTCTTTACAATTCACATAACTACCTTTGGCATTCCTGCTGATGTCACCCACCTAGAAATACACCTCTGTGAGTGCTGTAACCCAGAATTCTCTGTAGCACGTGCTGTAACTGTGTATTGTTGTAGTGTGATAAACTAGTTACATAGGGGGTTCTATTCCAAGAAAGGCCAAATGTGTGTGTGTGTGTGTCTGCCTGAGAAAGTAACAATGCATTTTAGAGTATGCACACTCTTTACATTTCACATAACCACCTTTGGCAATCCTGCTGATGTCACCCACCTAGAAATACACCTCTGGGACTTCTGTAACCCAGTAATCTCTGTAGTATGTGCTGTAACTGCATAATGCTGTAGTGTGATAAACTAGTTAGGTAGGGGTTCTATTCCAAGACCGGCCAACTGTATGTGTGTCTGTCTGCCTGAGAAAGGAACAATGCTTTTTAGAGTATGCACACTCTTTACAATTCACATAACCACCTTTGGCAATCCTGCTGTTGTCACCCACCTAGTAATGCACCTCTGGAACTGCTGTAACCCAGTAATCTTTGTAGCACATGCTGTAACTGCATAATGCTGTAGTGTGATAAACTAGTTAAGTAGGGGTTCTATTCTAAGACATGGCAGGTGTGTGAGTGTGTTTGACAGTCGGAGCCTGTGTGGAGGTGGCTGTGAGCATCTAACCACTGGACATGTTGGGGAGCACATTTTGTAGTTTTCCTATATGGTGTCCGTATTATATGTCACAATGTCCACCTCAAGAGGAGTACAGATGTTAGTCAACCAAGGGACTGTGTTAGCGAGCCATATCCCTACATCTGGCAAAAGGCCTGGTGAACAAAGTATGCAACCCTACTATTACCCGGAATATGTTCTGAACCCATGTGTCATACTCAAACACACTTGCCTAGAATATCCTGCTAGTTTGCTAGTACCCTGCACATTGATGACAGACAGTAGACATGATGTGATTGCAGTGGGCTGCAGAGGGTATGGCACCCTGTACAGCAGTACAATAGGCACATAATTGAGGACAATGTGCCTTCACTATGTTCACCACTGGATGCCTGCAACATATGTGGTACCATCAAATGTGATCCACATAGGCCATACAATGCCTTACACATGTGCCCTGTATGGACTGATGCCACTGACACCAGAGAATACCTGTATCATGCTATCAATGCAGGTGCAGGGTCAACCTGCTGTCTATAAGCAGGTCCTGCCATTGGCATATCTAAGGATAACAGTCTGTGTACACAACATGTGCCAGCCAAACCAGGTGCACTTGTACATGTCACTGTACATTATTGTGGGACATGTACATCCCAGGCAATGTCCATGTCAAGGACTATCAAACACAGACATGGCATGCATTGCAAAGCAATGGCCATACACAATGGTAACCAGGGTGTCAGGATAGTTCATACAATACCTATCTGTGTGGGACATTGCAGACACTACACCGCTGTACCACACTGTACACCATTGTCGGGAGGCATGATGCCAAGGATTACCCCTCACCCAGCCTTGTACAGCCATCTTGCAGAGCCAACCACTACACACCCATGAAGCAATGCACACATGCATGTCAGTACTGGCACCCTGTGTCTGCATGTGGGATATGATGCTCCCAACCACAGTCACACCCAGTATAACTCCCATTGGCATACCAACTGATGTCAGACATGTTCACATGCCCTAGGCCATAGAACCTCCTGATATCCCCTGTGGTGCATGTAGTACCTGTGCATTACTGCAGTGTGGCAAACTAAGTAGTTAGGAAGTGTATTTGTGGGCCTGGCAAAATGTGTCAATGTGAGTCCGTTAGAGAGTGTGGTTGTGTTGACAATGACATCCGTTCATGTGGACAGCCATGTGTGCTACACCTAATGTATGTCTACTATATCACTGTTGCAGATGTTGCTCACCAGCACACATACATGTTCTTACAGCACACCAACATGTCAGCTTTGTGGCACATGGAGTAACTGCATGCACTTGTAATAGTAATTATTAGTCAGTCAGGGGTTTGAACCCGTGTACTGGTAGGTGTGTGACAGATGATGCTTAGGTTTTAGTCTCCAAGCCCTTCTCTGATTACTTTGCCTCTGTCTGTCCCTCCCACACACTCTCTGGTGGATGTGAAGTTGTACACCTGATCAGCAGTAGCTTGTGTTTTGTAAGTGATGGTCATGATCAGGTGATGGCCTCTGCAAATATTGCAGTCTCCCTTTAGCTGATTGCATGTGGAACAGCTGTGATGATCTTCCCATAGCCAGTTGCATGGAAACACAGTACAATATCTAAGAACATGTTGGTGTTTGCCCATGACAGTCGCTGTGAGTGGTACCTGGATCTGGTGTTTGGTAAACGGCATCACAGATGATATCTGGATGTTCCTCAAAAACATACACAGTGGGAAATAGCCTCAAGACAGGAGGGTGATGTGCCAGACATGACTACAGCATGTAAGTGTAGCTATGCATCATTGAGACTACTGCCAGTTTAACAAGTTGTGTGTGGTAATGGCTATTCTGCATGTTTTAAAACTGACAAGACAGTGCTCTGTTTGTGAGGGAACCCCCATCTGTAGGCCATCTGTGGACTGGTCAGTATGTGGAACCATTTGTTTCCTGTGTTACTCACAGAGCACACATCTGTGAACTGCAGGAGCATAGTGTGAGGAATGCAGTCAGTACATGGTGATAGTGATGAGTTACTGCCATCGCATCCCTGATTGGACATATGTCACATGAAACAGTGGTATGACAAACACTGTCTGGGGTTCTCAGTGACATGCCAATAATGGGCCACTGTTCATAGCTGCAGTCACAAGTCTTCTACACTTTGTACAGATGTCATGCAGTATATATGCATGTGTTGTGCTCCCTCTGCAAATGTATACCATCTGTTGTGTTGGGTTGATGGTCATATCTATGCATGCTGTTATAAGTAAACCTGAATGCTGTTGACTATTACTAAGCCATATCTGTGTTAATACTGCAACACCATAGGCTGTATGGATTTGGAGGTCCTGGCAGAACCTCCTGTCCCACTTCAGCTGGCCATGGCACCAGGCACCAGCACATCTGGCGCCCAGCCTTAGAACTCCACCTCTGTTGGCTCTGCACCACCTTCTGGTGTAACCACCACTGAGGATGGGGCTTGTCCCCCCTGGGAGCAGGTCCAGACAGGAACTTGTCCTCAGTCGTACAGTCCCAGACATGGTGCATAGGGGGCTCTATAAGGGGTTTCAAGGCCAGATATGCCAGCTCAAGGGCAGAGTGTCACATTTACAGGGTGAGCCTGCCCCTTCTAGACAGCCCCCAGCACTGCCACCTTTGCAGCTGTTTTGGTGTAGTGGTGGCTGTCCATGGCTGGGGACCTCTGACCCACTGTTTCCATCTGTGGGCTCATGGGCTTGTGACTGCCAGACACCCCTCCCCGTCCAAGGTGTATTCCCTTACATGTGTCATATACCGACCCTGTATGCTGTCTTGTCTGTCATCCTACCCAACCCATCCTCCATGAGCATACCAACTCTCCTTCCCCCACTTCCCACTCTCACCCTATGGAAACAAAATGCTAATCGGTTCCTAGAACAACATTTGCCCCATACATAGCTGTCCATTTCACACACGTGTCCACTGGAAACATGTAACCCTTGTAATATGCATCACAACATACTGCAGTTGTCCTCACCCCTGTCTCTCAGGCACACGATCCTGTATGCACATGACTCCTATAGGTTCCAGGTACATGTGATGCAGATGACCCCATTGTAGACACAACAGTAGTGGTCCCTCTATAGTTACCCCATTTACCTTTTTCATGATGATGATGTCGCACACAGCACCTTGCAAGAGTACTGTTCTCACTTAATGATTGGACAGGAACTGTTGTATTAATGTAAATAAAATGCACAGGGTGATGTATTTGGCCAATGTACAAATGTTTGCGTGTATTAATGACACATGTCTGTCTGAGGGAGTTTTGTTATTACATATGACACTACTACATAATACAGGCGTTTCCCTTTTTATTCCTTTGTAATGCTTTGTTGTCACATGGGATGTTCTTGATATATCTATATATATGTATGTATCTATATCTGAACATAAACACACACACATACAACTACATGATGGAATACATTTCCTATGCTGTTGAATGACTGTGCTGGATAATATGTTTGTGATAACATCCAATGTCTGTATATCTGCCATGGCTTAGTGGTAAATCACATTAGCTGTGTGTGCAGGGTCTTGGTTTCGAGCCTTGCAGAGGCCATTTATTTTGTTGCTGGGCAGAACAAGGCTGTTGGATATGGAGTGATTAAGGTACATTAACACAGTTGTGAGCGGTTGTGCGTGGGTTTGCGTGGAGCTAAGCAATGCTAACCTCTGGTTACAGTTTCTTACACTTAGCCTCTACATTCCTTCACCAGTGTAATACTCACATACTGGCGGCCAAGCATGCTTACACCCACTTGCTCCCGCTCTTGCAAATGCAATGCATTTGGTGTTTGCATCTGACACTCACACCCCTGGGTGGGAGTGAGGACTACGATATTATCTTGTGATGCCTATTACATCAGATTAAATGCCTACAGTATCGGGAATGGCTGCCATTAAGGAAAAGTATGCCGTTCAATTGTACGGAATCCGCGGCCTGTCCAGAGTTTGATTCATATTATTGGTGTGTTCCTCTTACAAACTGCACCTGTCTGCCTAATAAATGGGAACTGACACTCTTCAATACAAACAAGGAATTGGGTTTTGGAACCCACATCCTTCAGCTAAGTCATGCTACTGCATATCTAATATTCTATCATCTTTCTAAGGTTGTAAGTGGAATATGTGCTTTCTGTCCCCATCAGACCTCTCATATGATTGGGGACAAATATCAACTGAATCAGGGACATGTCATAAAAACATCTGGGACACATTTAAATTATTAGTGCTATTAATCTGACACATTAACAGACTCAGAGCATATGAATTCATACACATTTTCTGAGGTAAATGATGTTTATAACTCTTAATTGTTGTCATTATTCATTACATGTAATTCACCACTTTTCCTCCAAAAGTCACTAGTTTTAGGAGGGATTAAGTGGGAAAGAGTTAGAAATTGAGTCGAAATCAGGGACGTCCCTGGAAATCGGGGACAGTTCAGAGGTATGGTCCCTATTTGTTCCCTCAATGGTTTATGTCCTGTCCAGTGGATTTGCTCTTAGGGGTTGAGAGGTATGGGCATCAGCTATGCCCATTTCGGAATATTACTTACATCCCCAGAGTGGTCCTAATATGACTGCACCAGCCAACACCTGCACGCCTAGGCCCATAATTGCATCCCCATAGTTCCCCCACCTGCCCCTCCTCTACAGCACTCATCCTTACTGTGAGAGCAGGTGGGGTATAAACACACTGTTACACACTGCCCTCTCTCCTTGTGTCAGGACACATGTCATACGTTGTGTCGACCCATGGGTTATCAGGCTTGCACAACCTACTGGTCCATGTACGTCTACAACCTGGTTTGATGAATCATTACTGGGACTGACTCCAATGATCATTAATTTTTGGGTGTCCCACAAGGGACATCAATGTCTATGTTTCAAGATTAGACATGGCAGGTTTCTCCCACTGGTAGTATCCTGCCGGTGGTTTGGGAAGCAGTGGTGTGTTGACTTTTATTGTGTGTCTGTATGTCTCACTGATCTAGCTGAGGGGGTGGGAGGTTGATGCTACGTGCTACACGTTTGTTTGTTGGACCCCTCACCCCCATATGCACGGCATGTAAACATATGTAATTCGTAACTGTTGTATCATATCCTAGCTATATACATGGGTATATTTACAGTCACACACACACACACACACACATATATATATATATATATATATATATATATATATATATATATATATATATATATACATTACTATATAAAGATATATCTGTATATGTATGCATACATGTAAACATTTATATACATATGGGTCTATGAGTGTCTGCATATATATATATATATATATATATATATATATATATATATATATATATATATATATATATATATATATATGTGGGTATGTAATATGTATTCTGTCTCTGTATGTATGCATTTGTACTACAGAGAAGGAGAGGCTTATCTCTATGTCGCTATGGGTAGATATACACACACATACCTCTACATATATACATCTGGTTATTCTGTTCCTTGCCATATAGATTACACTTTGCTGCAGTGGGACTCGTGGTGGGTGTGGCTGCTCATTGGGCAATGCCTCTGTCCAATGAACACATTTTCTTACATCCCTGGGGCTGTCCATATAGGCCCACTTCAGCCAACACCTGCACACCTAGACCCATAAGTAGCTACCCATAGTTCCCCCACCCGCACCTCCTCTACAGCACCCATCCTTACCCTGGGTCCTGGTCAGTTCTGAATACACCACTACACGCTGCCCACTCTCCAATTCACAAGACCCATGTCATACAATTGTCTCGACCTACGGGTCATCAGGCTTTCCCACCCTTGTATTCTGGGTATGTATACACCCCAGCCAGAATGTTCGGTGTATCACCTTCTTTTGGTCTTGCCAATTTTTGGGATGTCCCGCAAGGGACGCTCCTGTCTTTGTTCCAAGATTAGATTTCACGGGTGCACTGTGTACCCCCCTGGTTGTATCCTGCCTGTGGTCTGGGGAGCATTGGACTCTTTACAATGTTTGTGTGTATGTTTCCCATGTCTGGCTGGGTGAGGGGTGGAAGGTCATGCTACGTGTTTCATGTTTCTTGCTTCGGCCCCTCACTTCCATTGGCATAGCCTGTGAACATATGTCATTCATGTGTGCTGTTTCCTATCATAGCTGTATATCTGTGTATGGCTACATGCACCAACACACACACACACACACACACACACACACACATATATATATATATATATATATATCTGCAACTATATATATATATATATATATATATATATATATATATATATATATATATATATATATATATCTATATATATGTGTGTGTGTTTGTGTATGTATATATGTATATATATATATATATATATATATATATATATATATATATATATATATATATATATATATATATATATATACACATATATATGTGTATGTCTGTCTGTAAAGCAATGTATACCCCACGCAAATGCACTTACACATGCTTACTGGTGTTTATATATGCTTAAACCTGCTTACTAGTGCCTTATTCATTATGACACTGACATTTTGCTCCAGTTCACTTTTAATTGTTATTTTGCAGGTTATACAGTGGACAGATGTCGCAATATGTTCATGTACAGATTTCCGATGGTAAATGGTATGTGATGCAGTGGGATTCGGAAGGGGAATGTCTGTTCTTTAGGTGGTTGCTCTAAACAATACACTATTGCTGTGCTGCTCATTTGCATATATATCCATATACCCATGGCTCCTGGTTCCCCAAACACCCACCCCTACGCCCCCTAACACTACAGTCATCCATTCTCCAGTTGGATTTGTGGTGTATCCACACCACTACACATTGGCCACTCCCTACTCCTGTAGACCCATCCCACTGGTTGACTCAATCCAAGTATCCTCAGAACTCCCAAACTTTTAGCCCACAAACATTGGTGACATTAGTGACCAAAAGGACACTATTCACAATTTTTGCGTTGTCTCACATGGGACATGCATGTCTTTATGTAAACATCCTTACTCCCGTTAACATGACACTACAATAAATTAATAAGTATGACTATGTAGTAACGCACACGTTACACATGACAGCCTAATTATGTACGTGTTCGGCGTATTTCTTTTACAAATAGACCGGCTTAGTAATTGGCATTGCCTTAGCAGGCAGATCACAGAAATGATTCCATGTGTGGAAAAGTCCTCACATTTGACTTTTTTCAGCACAGCACTGACTTCGGACATTGTACACACTTCTGCATTTTAGCAGTTTTGTCCCTTCCCTCTTATGCACAACCTATTATTCTATCTACTGTCGAGGTTTGTAAGGGCACATTCATGTTATTTATGTCTGCAAATGGAATGAATGTGTTACAGAGAATGTACTTCTACATATAGATTTCTGCATGTGTGCAGGCATATATACTTATAACAAACTCACTGACCTCCACAGGGCGGTCCAATTAGAAGCAGCCCATCCAATCCTGGCACACCTGGATCCATAATTTCATACCCATAGTTCCACCACCCCACCCAAGTTCAACATACATGCATAACATCCATTGTCCAGTTGCTATCACAACCATGACACACCTCCACACATTGCCCTCTCCCGAGCGTTAGGGGCCCTACACGCATGTTGTCCCAACCCATGTATTCTCAGGATCTCCCACCATTTAGTCCTTGAACATACCTGCCCTTGCTTGTGTAATGGTCGGATGGCCAATCATCCTATCAATTTTTGGGTAGTGCCACCAGGGACTACCCTCTTTGTGTAAAGTAGACTTAGCAGATCAACAATGTTACTCTCACTGGTAATATCCTGCCTGTGGTGTGAGTAGCAGTGCTTTGCTCAGTCCTGCTCAGCTTGATATGACATACGCTGACAGCGCTATATAATACTGGGGTTGCTGTTGATTCCCTTCTCATTCTTTGTGTATGCTTTATTGTTACATCATTCTTTCTTCATATATGTACATATATATATATATATATATATATATATATATATATATATATATATATATATATATATATATATATATATATATATATACTTATATACATTTCCAATGTTGGTCACTGCTTAGACCCATGCAAGCACACTCAGACTTGCTTACTGGTACTTATATATGTTTACTGCTGCTTTTTTTGTGCTTACACCTGTTTACTAGTGCCTTATTCATTATGACAGTGCCACTTTGATTGAATGACATTTAGTTAAATATCTCATGCGATACTCTTATGTCAGTTTTACAGCATAACAACATTCATTCCACATGGAAAATGATATATGCTATTGTTGGGCTCGAACCATGAATGCCTGTTCATTAGGCGGATGCTCTAAACACTGCACTATTGACATTTACGTTGATTCTGCATGTTTTTCTCTATTTGAATGAATTTGATGTGTAAGCTATGCTCACAGGAGGGCAGCGATGTGCAAACACACTGCGCTTTGCTTACACCTTTGATATTGCAGCAATTCAAATGTATAATAGGGACACGGGGAATCTAATTGTGAAAGTTCTAGGGACAGGGCTCAACATTCCATTACGTGCTTGTGTGTTTACTACTTCAATTTTATTTCACTGTTCGTGGACATTCTTGTATGCTTAGCATGCATTTCGGTATCCATGGACACTGAATTACGCCTCCGTAGAGCAGTTGTACATGCCCCCTGCACTCGCACACATTTCCTGTGCACATCGAGGGTGTGGCAGCACGCCCTCATACATATTCATACAGCGCTGCTGCACCATCTGTAGTGAGGACGCTTGGTGCAAGGCTAAAACCATCCTTGCGTCTTGCTTCTTGAATCCCGGGGATTGTTAATAATATTAAGAAAAATTAGATGGTTATGGAAAAAAAGAATGAGGGGTCTAAGATAAATAAGAAAGATTAACATAAGAATGTTAGGTTCTAGACATAAAAATAAAATTACAGAAATAATTATGCAATTTTGAAAATATGTACATTTATAAATATGTAAAAATGTAAATCTGTACATAATTTGTTTTGTAAATAAGATGTAAATAAAGGACCCCTACTGTTTTTAATAAGTGTAATGACATTTTTTTAATCCACCTGAAGGACAACAAACTCAGAAGTACAGCACCTACTACAGTGTCAGTATTCAACCTACCTGGTGTGGAAATAGAACCCCACAGCCCTCTGCACCACGGATGAGTCTATAACCTGTTGCACCACTGAGTCATATGATGAGTATTAAGTTATAAAACATGGTTAGTGATGGAAAGGGTGCTATGTTGTCTAACTATGATAGCTACATTGCTGGTTGTGAATCGCAGTTAGTAAGGTTTGCTCTTAACATCTATTCCAAGGATGAGGTGGAAGGCTGTGTGTGTGTGTGTGTGTGTGTGTGTGTGTGTGTGTGTGTGTGTGTGTGTGTGTGTGTGTGTGTGTGTGTGTGTGTGTGTGTGTTATAAACAGTTTTCTATATAATGAATAAGAGGAGTTCTGCATGCTCCTGGACAGGTACCAATTTGCATGTCTGAGAGTGACACAATGGTGTTTGGAGAAGGAGAAAGAAGACTGCACTGGCACGCTTTGCTGGACATTATTACAAGAACTTTGAGGTGTTTTCAGAGTGTAAGCAAGAAGAGATAAATTAGACTCTATCTAAGCCTGGGGAGATATTTTTCTAAAATTAGTGTGGCATTAAACAGTAAGAAAATGAGAAATTGTTCATCACTCAAAGTTTAGAGTTGATATTAGACTTGAGGTTATAGATGTTTATAGACATTCTGAGATTTGGACAGTGTGTGAAATGTACATATATTTCAAGAAATGGACTTGCATGATGCTCTGGCTACCGTTAGCAAGAAGCAGGTTGGGAGGGGACAAATGTTTTGAGTTTTCTTTCTGTGGTAAAGGTTAGCTCTTCTGTGAAATGGAAGTTAAAATAAGTACTGTTTTCCATGACTGATGTGATGGTTCTACATTTATCACCTATGTCTATATGGTTTGCTAGCCTAACTTTTCTTTTTTCTTGTCTGGTTGTCCTAAATGTCAAATGTAAGATGGACAGAACAGAAAAAGAGTTATAAGTGCTAGGTCACATTTCCTTACACATCAAATAGTTTCTGTCAAGCTGATTCTGGATGAAAGTTTTTAATCTTCCAATGTACATTAGATAAAACAGAATGCAGAAGTAAATTTACCTGAACATATCTAATGCTGAAAGATGTTTCATCAAGATTCACGAGTCAGACATTATGATATCTGAGAAGGGCCATCTTCCAGGCAGCTATGAGGGTGTTCTGTTCTCTTACTCCCATACCGGTAATGAGAGCTTTTTCTGCATTATGGCCTAACCCAACCCCTGACAATTCTGGGGTACTTGCATCACTGCAGAGCTGCCTACACTTCTTTTTCTGATTTTGCATAGTCCCCCAAATGCATCGACAGAGACCACCATCAGCAGGTTGGGTGCCCATGCCCTTGTCTTCCTAGCAACAGTTCCCTGCATCATGACAGACCTCTGATTTCCTGTCAAGGACCTGTCATCAGAGCAGTGGTGCCAGCTGGGTAGAAACAACCATTTTTCCTCCATAGATAGACACACTCCATCCTCCCTTCCAGTCTGCCTGTACCATGCTGTGTCCAAGCCACTAGTCTGACTTGGGTCAGCTGTACTGTAGTCAGGGCTTTATCCCTTTGCTCCAACTGTGTAGGTTTAATGCTGAAAGATTTGCCAATATTTACAGCTTTTCTTGCATTACCTTTATTAAACTATAGCATTGCATAAAAAAGGAAAAAAATATATATGTTTCTAAGAAAAGATAAGGTTATATATATATTTCAGACTGGGCCCATCACACTTTGCAGAATCACTTTTTTCCTGAACCACATTTCCTGAAAATAGCAATCATACTCTGTGTATCACAGAATTTAAAAGATAAAGCACAATATATCAGCTATTCAGCTTCAATTTTTATCAAATTATATTTGCTTAATGCTGATTTTATTGAATTGTGTCTTTGAACAATATTTTTGATCATTGCATGTTATATATCAAGAACATTCCCATCAACATAAGAACTGCGTGTACTTTGATGTGCACTAAAGAGGTATAGCATTATCAATGTTACATCCTTGTGCTGTTCAATCCACATCATCTTACTGCAACTATCTACTAAAACCATTTGGATTTTAATCACACCTTACTTCCTTGGCCAGTATTTATTCCTCTAAAAATTAACTCACTTTTTCTTCTGTTCACTGCATGCGTATCATTTATAGATATACATCAATGAAACACCATCCTCAGGGTTCGTGAAGCTCAGCGCAAGGACGGCGTTAGCCTTGCACTGACCGTGCAGCGTAGAGATGGCGCAGCAGCACCACATGTATATTAATGAAGGCGCGCTGCTGTAATGGCCACATGCATAGGAAACGTGCATGAGTAAAGCATGTGGATGCTCAGAAATGCTAGGGTAGTCCTCACAACCATACTGGTACCAGAGATATGTAGTGTACGCAATGTGTTCTGTTGACTGTGCCATGGGCCATCAACCAGAGAAGGGATGGATGGTGTCTGTGGAATATAGGGGTGGGGGGTGACGGGTAATGTAATAATTTGCCAAGGGGAGACTGGGTTGGATGCACAATAGGTGAACTGGAGGTGTACGAGGGAGCAGTGGGTGAATCAGAAGATAACCAAAGAACAAATATTCACATTCACAATACAACCTGACAGGCCATACTGTAGAACACAATCCCACAAACACATGAACATTAAAATGTGCGATACATATGTAATGTACAGAAACATTACCGGCACATACCCACATAATGGTCTGGCCTGAACTGAGCCATCCAACCCCAACACACCTGGATACATAATTGAAAACCCATCATCCCCTCCACAGCACCCCCCCCTTCCTGAACGTCCAACAAAACCACCCATACTCGGGCTGCTAGCTAGGCACAACCATATCTGCACATAGTAATCCCTACTCATATCTAGTAGGTAGTCTCACCCTAGGCAGTCTCAGGATTGCAAACTATGTATCCCTTGCATGTATAACCCTACCTTATTTTTGTAAAGCCAAAGGAATCGAGGTCATCGGTCCCCACAATTTTTAGATATCCCTCATAGGATAAGTATCTGTTGTAAACATTAGACTTGGTGTCACAACACGATGTCCAGTCCTGTAGACATCGGGACACAAGTTGTATGAGCAGTAGTTGTCCGACCCGGGATTAAACACCTGACTGTGATGCACGTCTCCTCACATGCATTATCGGGAATATATACCTTACACATTTGCATAGTGGCAGTCGGATATAGGGTGATTAAGGCACTTTAAAACAGATGTAAGTAGGGTTACCACCTGTCCCACTTTGCGAGGGACAGTCACTTTTTGGGCAGTTGTGTCCTGACCAAAAATAATACAACGGCAAATGTCCTGTGATTGTAGGAAATACTTACGTCCCATATTTCATGTAACAGTTGCATAAAACAGTTATTCCTGTATGTAAAATACTTAAATGCTACAAGAAACAGAATAAGCAACTAAACTGCTACAAGAATAAGCTTTCATTTAGGCAAATAAGTAAAGTTCTAATCTTTGTACTGACCGTGGGTATGCGTCGGCCCGTAAAATCTGATGTGTCCCAAAAATGCCCCACTTTGGCCATTTGACAAGGTGGTTACCCTAGATGTAAGTGGGTATGCAGGCTTGTATGCATGACGGTAAGTGGCAGTGATTCAACGGTATGGGAAATATAAATAAGCATGTAGGTGTATAATGCATGTGTATGTGCAGACCAATATATACATATATATATATATATATATATATATATATATTTATGTAGATATGAAGAATGAACATGTTCACAATATAGCAATCATAACGAATGTGAAGGGAAACAGCAGCGGAAACCCCTGTAATATTTAGTGCTGTTATATATCAGTATGGCCAGAGATGAGAACACCTCTGCATCCCCAACCACAGATAGGATGCTAAAAGTGGAACTAACGATTTCCCCATGCTAAGTCTGAATTTCAACTAGGTACAGGGCTGCCCTGGTCCCCAGTCGGACAAGCCTAAACCCAGATGACGACATGAACACCCTGACAATCAACCACACATATGTGCCAAGACTATAGGCTGAAAATCCTCGGAGTGAGTCAACATGCGGCACAGGTCCAGAGCAGTAGGGAACAGGGAATGGTGCATGTGTAGTAGTGCGGTTTTCCCAACAGGAAAATGGATGCCTGCTGTGTAAGTGAAGTGATGAGGCATGTATTCAGGTAACTATGAACTATGGGTATAGATACAAATGAAGCAGCAGAACACCAATAGTGTAGTGGTTAGAGCATCCGCCTAACAAAAAGGCATTCACGGTTCAAGTTCGACTATAGCACATATCATTTTCCTTGTGGAATGAATGTTGCTCTGCTGTAAAGCCGGCATTTAAACATGTAAAAGTGAACATGTGTATCGCATGGGACTATTAACCAGATCCTTTCAAAGTGGTACTGTCATAATGAATAAGGTACAAGTAAGCACAAATAAGCGGCAGTAAACATATGTAATGCACAGTAAGCATAGGCGAGTGTGCCTGTGTGGGTGTAAGCAGCTCCCAGCATAGGAAATGTATGTTTGTATGTACAGATGTAATATATACACACACACACACATATATATATATATATATATATATATACACACACACACACACACACACACACACACACACACACACGCGCACACATATACATGTGTGTATAGATATATATCTACATACATGAAACATATATATATATATATATATATATATATATATATATATATATATATATGAAGAATGGACGTTGTAACAATAAAGCATACACAAGGGATGTGAAGGGAATCAAGAGCAATGTTGGTATTATAAAGTGCTTTCAGTGTATGTCATAAAAAGCTGCCCAGCAGTGAGTAGAGCAACGCTACTCACACCATAGGCAGGGTTTTACCAGTGGGAGTAACATCATTGAATTGCTAAGTCTACTTTACACACAGACAGAATATAGTCCCATGCTGGGACCTCCAAAAATTGTAAAGCCCAAATGGCCGTATTCCATAACCACAGGAAACACAAGTATGTGCAAATATACATGGCAGGAGACCCTGTGAATACACAAAGTGGGACAAAATGTGTGTAGGGCCCCAAACGCTCTGGAGAGGGCAATGTGTAAAGGTGGGTCATGGCTGCAATAACAAGTGGATAATGGATGTTATGCATGTAAATTCAACATGGGTGGGGTGGAGGAACTATGGGTATGCAATTATGAATCCAGGTGTGCCAGGGTTGTATGGGCTGGTTCTAATGGACCACCCCGTGGAGGTCAGCTAGTTCGTAATAGGTATATATGCATACACACACGCAGACAACAATATGTTAAAGTACAATTTCTGTAACACATGCATTCCATTTGTTGGCATAAATAATAGGAATGTGCACATACAAACATTGACAGTAGATGGAATAATAGGCTGTGCAGAAGAGGGATGGGTCAAATCACACTGCATCACATTTCAATTACCATCGGTAATCCGTACATGAACATATTGCGACATCTGTCCACTGTATAACGTGCTAAATACCGATTACAAGATGACTGGAGTGAAGTGGCGGTGTTATAATGAATAAGGCACTAGTATGCTGGTGAAGCATATATAAACACCATTACGCACGTGCAAGTGCAAGTGCGTATGAGCGGGGAATGTATTGACACACAGATGTATATATATATATATATATATATAAAATCATATATATATATATATATATATATATATATATATATATATATATATATATATATATATATATATATATATATATATATATATTTATTTATTTTATTTATTTATTTATTACAGTTTGATTACCGGGGAGATCCACTGGGCTTGTGGGCCCGTTTTCAGTGGAGGCCCGGGGAGAAAAGCTCCAGAAGTTTAATTACAATAAAAAATTACAAAAAGAATTGCAAAAAGAAATTAAATAGAAAATTACATAAAAAAATAATTCAGAGGCAATTGTATTTCAAATAACAGTTGTCAATAAAAGAATAATAAGTAATAATTTCAATAGTTCAAGAGGAAATATTGGCTTATGGTTTGAAATCAGGATGTACTAATTAGGAATCTAAGTAGAGAAATTTAAGGAGGTCAGGTAGGAAAATGAGGTTAGCCAGGAGAGAAATGGGAGGATAACTTGAGAGGTATGGGCTTGAGAGTGCAATTGCATTTCCAGTTTTGATGGAGGTAAGAATGAAGATTGTTTTTGAAGATGTTAAGGTTGGTGTAGGACCTAAGTATGTAGGGCAGAGCATTCCATTTCTTGGCTAGGGTAAAGGATAGGAGCAGGTGACCTGCAGGGCGCTTAGGTTTTTGTAAGGTGATTAGGTTTTGGTGAGAAGATCTAAGTGATCTAAGGGGGGTATAATGCTGTAGAATGTTTGAAAGAGCAGGGCAGTTTGTGGGGTGGAAGAATAATTTGTGGGCTGTTGTGATTTGGAGAAAGTCAAGGTGATTGGGTAGTTCATGCCAGTTTAGGGAGAGGAGGGAGGTGCAGTGATGAGAGGAGGATTTGGCATTTGTGGCAAATCTTGAGATTTTGTTGTAGCATTGTTCCAGTTTGGAGGTAAGTGTGGAAGATAAATTAGTGAGGAGGGGAGCACCATACAGAAGGGAGGGAAGAAGGAAGGTAGAGGCAAGGGTAAGTCTAGTGTGAGGAGAGAGGAAGTGGCTGTTTCTATATAGTAAGCCATGTTTTATGTGTGTTTTTATGTTTAGCTGGATATGGTCATTAAATTTTAGTTGGTCATTAATTATAACGCCGAGAAGCTTGGTGGAGGAGACAATCTCAATGGTGGAGGTGTTGTGGCTGGTGATTAAAAATGAGTCCTTATTTAGAGAGGATGATTTAGATGGGGTGAAAACGAGGATCTTTGTTTTGTTTGCATTTAGGGCAAGATAATTTTGGAGCATCCAGTTTTTAGTGGTTGAGAAGGCAGTCAGTGTTATGGCTTTTAGTTCTGCTAGATTAGGGGCACAACACATTAAAGTGGAATCATCTGCATACTGCACAATTTTGGTGTTGGGAATGGCTTTGTGGAAGTCATTAATAAAGATGTTGAATAGTAATGGGCCGAGAATGGAGCCTTGGGGTACTCCAGTAGGTGTAGGAAGGAAGGAAGATGTAGCTTGGCCCCATTTCACAGCTTGGGACCTGTTTGAAAGGTAACTGGAGAACCAAGAAAGAGTTGTTTGGCAGAGGTTGAGATTAGATAGGTGGTTTAGAAGGTGGGAATGAGAGATGGTGTCAAAGGCTTTGGATAAGTCAAGAAGAAGAGAGGAGACTATGTTACCAGAGTCACGTGCTGAGTTGACAGAGTGCAAGAAGGCAAGAAGGGCAGTGGTTGTACTATGTCCAGGGTGGAAGCCGTGTTGAGTAGGAGAGAGAAGTTGGTGTTTGGTAAGGAATGGCAAGAGCTGCAGGGGGATGCATTTTTCAAGAATTGTGGATAAAGGAGAGAGGATGGCTATGGGATGGAAGTTGGAGACAGAGCAATTTATGCCACCCTTGTGGAGAGGCAGAATGAAGGCAGAGTGCCATAGTTTGGGTACGTAGCCTTCAAGTAAAGACCTATTAATTAGGATGCTGACGGGAATGGCAATAGCGTCAGAAGAAGTTTTAAGGAAGGAGGATGGAATGCTGTCAGGGGCATAGGAACAAGGCTTTAGTTTTTGGAGAAGTTTCTTTATTAGGTTGGTGGATACAGATTTGAGTTTGAAAGAGGGGGCAAGGGACACGGGGACTGAAGTTTGAGCAGGGAGGGGGGGAGAGTTATTGTTGGTGAAAGTCTTGGTTAGATCAGCGATAGAAGAGGTGAAAAATGAATTGAAAAGGGAGGCTATTTCAAGGTCAGATTTGCTGGTATCAGGAGAGGGGTTGTTTTTAGTACCCTGGTCGAAGGAGGGAATTAATAGAGTTCCAGAATTGTTTAGGATTTCTTGGATGGTTCTCTTGAAGTTTGATATAGTAAGACTTTTTATCTTTAATGACTTGCTTTTTGACTAGGTTTCTTAACTGTTTATATTTAAGGAAAATTTGTGGATCCTTATGTTTAAGGTGGGCTTTCCAGGTTTTATCTCTTTGAAGCATTATCTTTTTAGTTTCGTTAGTGAGCCAGGGGGAGTTCTTTGTTTTGACTCTTTTAGTTCTAATGAGGGCTTGAGAGTTCAGGATAGTTAAGAATGTGGAATTGAAGTAGTCAATGGCTTTGTCTAATGGTAGTATTTTTAGGGGATTCCAGTTTGTTAGCTTAAGAGAGTAAGAGAAGGAAGTACAATATATATATATATATATATATATATATATATATATATATATATATATATATATATATATATATATATATATATACACACACACACACACACACACACACAAATATATATATATATATATATATATATATATATATATATATATATATAGACAGCAAGATATGAATATACATGTATGAATACATATGCAGATATATCTGTATATATTAATGTAAATAGATATATATATATATGTTACAGTAAATATACACATGTATATACCTAGGTTATGTTACAGCAGTTACGGGTAACATATGTTCAGACAGGGCATATGTTGGTGGGAGGTCCAGTCAACAAACATCTACCTCCCACCCCCCCAGCTAGGCCGGTGAGACATAGACACACAATAAAGGTAAATACAACACTGCTTCCCAGACCACTGGCATGAAACTACCAGTGGGAGTAATCTACAAGGTCTACACTTTAAACAAGGACAGCAACGTCCCTTGTGGGACACTAAATATTTTGTTCTTCCAGGCAATACCAGTAAAGACTACTGTGACCAGAATGTAGCTGTACACAGAACAGTAGGTTGTGCAAGCCTGATAACACATGGGTTGACACAATGTACGATGTGTCCCGACACGGGGAGAGTGGGCAGTGTGTAGGGGTGTGTTCATATCCCACCTGTGCCCACAGTAAGGATGAGTGCTGTAGAGCAGTGGCAGGTAGGGGAACTATGGGTATGTGATTATGGGCCTAGGCATGCAGGTTTTGGCTGGCTGACATGTATTAGGACCGCCCTGTGGATGTAAGTAATATTCCGATGTGGGTATAGCAGATGCCCATACCTCCCAAACCTTAAGAGCACATCTACTGTACAGTCCGTAAACCATTGGGGGAACACATAGGGACCATATCATTGAACTGTCCCCAATTACCAGGGGCATCCGTGATTAGGAATCAAAATCTAACACAGTCCCAACTAAACCCTCCTAGAACTAGTGATATTTGGAGGAAAGGTGGCAGTATACACGCAATGAATAATGACAACATGTAAAAGTCTTAAACAGCATGCACCTCAGATGATGTGTATGAATACATATGTGCTCTGGGTCCATCAATGTGTCAGGTTAATAGCACCAACCTTCTAAATGTGTCCTTGAGGTTGTTATGCAGTGTCCCTGATTCAGTGTTCATTCTTCTCCATTCGTATGAGAGGTCTGCTAGTGAGAGAAAGCACATGTTCCGCTGACTACCTTAGAAAGATGATAGAATAATAGGGTTGGGGATATCATCTGTCCACCTTTGCGAGGGACACTCCCCTTTGGCCAGTTGTATCCTGCAAAATAAATGTAATTATGGCAAATGTCCTCTGATTTAGGGCAAATATTTACTATATTGTCTGTAGTAGTTGCATAAAACAGTATAAGCAACTATAATGCTACAAGAATAACCTTTTATTTAGGCAAAACAGTGAAGTACTCTCCTTTCTACTGGCTGTGGGTATGTGTTGCCCTGCAAAGTCTGACATCTCTACATACAGGTCCTATAGGGTTGCCACGTTTCCAAATGGCCAAAGTGGGACATGTTCTTTAGAAATGTCAGACTTTCCAGGACAAAACATACCTACAGCCGTGCATAGTACAGAATTATACTTATTTGCACAAATAAAAGCTTAATCTAGTAACATTTGAATTGCTTATGCTACTTCACATAACATATAGAAGTTTCATATATAAAATAACTGTTTTATGCAACTATTAATGAAACATAGAATATAATAATGTCCTGTAATCAGGACATTTGCTATGTCTTGATTATTTTCGCAGGACACAACTGTTTAAAGAGGGATTGTCCCCTGCAAAGTGGGACAGGTGGTAACCCTAAAGTCCCACCTTGGCCAATTGAAAATGTGGCAAACCTACAACTGGTATGTGGTAGCATGACTCGGCCGACAAATGTGGCTCCCACAACCCAACTACTTGTCTGTATTCAAGAGTCTCGGTTCCCATGTATCAGCCAGATGGGTGCAGATTGTATGAGGAACACACAAATAATATGATTAATTCACTGTACAGGCTGCTGATTCCGTACAGTCGAGCACCATGCCGTCACCTAATGGACAGCCATTCCCGATATTGTAGTCATGTAGTCCGATGTAATAGGCATCACAAGGTGGGAGCAGATTGTATGAGGAACACACAAATAATATGATTGATTCACCGGACAGGCCGCTGATTCTGTACAGTCAAACGCCATGCCGTCGCCTAATAGGCAGCCATTCCCAATACTGCAGTCATGTAGTCTGATGTAATAGGCATCACAAGGTGGGAGCAGATTGTATGAGGAACACACAAATATGACTGATTCACTGGACAGGCCACTGATTCCATACAAATGTAATACCGTCGCCTAATGGGCAGCCATTCCCGATACTGTAGTTATGTAGTCCAATGTAATAGGCATCACAAGGTAATATTGTGGTCCTCACTCTCACCCAAGGGTGTGAGTGACAGATGCAAACACCAATGTCAGTGCATTTGCAAGTGCGGGAGCGAGCGGGTGTAAGCGTGTTTGGCTACCAGTATGCAAGTATTGCACTGGT
Organism: Protopterus annectens; assembly: GCF_019279795.1. Lineage (NCBI taxonomy): Eukaryota > Metazoa > Chordata > Ceratodontiformes > Protopteridae > Protopterus > Protopterus annectens. Next base: position 206,644,319 of record NC_056734.1, read on the forward strand.
AAAGCAATGTAGAGGCTAACTGAGTGTAAAAGACTGTAACCAGAGGTCAGCAGTGCTTAACACCGCACAAACCCATGCACACCCGCTCTCAACTGCTTTAATGTGCCTTACTCCTTCCGTATCCAATGGGCTTGTTCTGCCCTGCAACCAAATAAACATCCTTTGCAAGGGTCGGAACCAGGACCCTGAGCACACAGCTAAAGTGTATTACCAATACACCATGGCAGATATACAGACAATGGACAGTACCACAAACATATCATACAGTGCAGTCATTCAACAGTATAAGAATGTATCCCATCATGTAGATGTATATGTGAGGGTTTATGCCCAGCATATAGGTGCATACATATATAGAGATGTATCAGGAACATACCATGTGGCAACAAAGCATTACAAATGAATGAAATGGGAAACACCAGCGATGCCTGTATTATGTAGTGGTGTTGCTCTATGTGATCTTAAGACTCCCTCAGACAGACATGTGTCAGTCATACACGCAAATAGTTGTACATTGGCCGTATACATCACTCTGTGCATGTAATGTACATTAATACAACAGTACCTGTCCAATTATTATGTGTGAACAGTACTCTTGCAAGGTGCTGTGTGCAACATCATCATCCTGATAAAGGTAAATGGGGTAACCATAGAGGTACCGGTAGTGTTGTGTGTACAATGGGGTCATCCTCATCATGTGTACCTGGACCATGTAGGAGTGATGTGCATGCCAGGATCGTGCGCCTGAGGGACAGGGGTGAGGATAACAGGAGTATGTTGTGATGCATATTACAAGGGTTTCATGTGTCCAGTGGGCATGTTTGTGTAATGGACAGCTATGTATAGGGCAAATGTTGTCCTAGGAGCCAATCGGCCTTATGTTTACGTAGGTGAGGGTCAGATGTTGGGGAAGGAGTGTAGGTATGGCAGTGGAAGATAGGTAGGATCACAGAAAAGACAGCATACAGGGTTGGTATATGACACATGTGGGGGGGATACACCCCGGATGGGGATGGGTGCTCGGCATTCACAACCCCATGGGAACAGTAGGACGGAGGTCCCCAGCCATGGGCAACTGCCACTGCACCTACAAAGCTACAAAGGAGGCAGTGCTGGGGGCTGTCCAGGAGGGGCAGCATCACCCTGTAAATGTGACACTCCGCTCTTGATCTGGAGTATCTGGCTTTGGAACCCCTTAGGGAGCCACCAACTTAATACATTTGGAACCACACTGCAGCAGACATGTACCTGTCTGGTACCACTCCCAGGGGGGACATGCTCCATCCTTAGTGGTGGTACCAGCAGAAGGTGGTGCAGAGCCAACAGAGGTTGATATCTATGGCTGGGCCCCAGATGTACTAGTGCCTGGTGCCATGGTCAGCTGAAGTAGGACAGGAGGTTCTGCCGGGACCTCCCAGCCCATTCAGCCTATGGTGTTGCATTTTAAACTCACATATGGCTTAGTGATAGACAACAGCATACCGGATTACCTACGACAGTATGCATAGATATCACCAGCAACCCAACACAACAGATGGTATAAAATTGCAGAGGGAGCACAACACATGCATATATATATATATATATATATATATATATATATATATATATATATATATATATATATATATATATACTGCATGCCATTTGTACAATGTGTAGTAGACATGTAACCGCAGCTATGAACAGTTGCTCATTATTGGCTTGTCACTGGGAACCCCACACAGTGTCTATCATACCACTCTCTCATGTGACACATGTCCAGTCAGGGATGTGATGGCAGTACCACATCCCTATCATCATGTACTGTCTGCAATCCTCACACCATGCTTCTGCTGTGCACAGATGTGTGTTCAGTGTGTAACACATGAAACAAATGGTTGCACACACTGACCAGTTCACAGGTGGCCCCACAGATGAAGGTCCCTCATGAACAGAGTACAGTCATGTCTGTATTATAACATGCAGAATAGCCATTACCACACACATGTTAAACAGGCAGTAGTCTCAATGCAGCATAGCTACACTTACATGCTGTAGTCATGTGTGGCACATCACCCTCCTGTCTTTAGGCTATGTCCCACTGTGGAAAATGATTGAGGTACATCCGGATATCATCTGTGATGCCGTGTCAGAACATCATATCCAGGTACCACTCACAGCGACTGTCATGGCCAAGTAACAACATGTTTCCCTATATAGTGTACTGTGTTTATCATGCAGATGGCTATGGGAACAGCATCACAGCTGTACCACATGCAGTCAGCTAGAGGAGGACTGCAATAGGTGAAAAGACCATCATCTGACCATGTCCATCACTTACAATACACATGCTGCTGCTGTGCAGGTGTACTCCTTCACATCCAACAGAGTGTGTGGGTGGGACAGGCAAAGTACACCAGGGAAGGGCTTGGAGACTTAACCATAAGCATCATCTGCCACACGCTGAACAGTACAGGGGTCAAACCCCTGACTGACTACTCATTACTATTACATGTGCATGACGTTACTACCTGTGCCAAAAGGCGACATGTTGCTGTGCTGTAAAAACATATATGTGTGTAGGTGAGTGACATCTGCAACAGAGATATAGTAGACATACATTAGGTGTGGCACAAATGGCTGTCCACGTGAATGGATGCCATTGTCACCACAACCACACACTCTAATGGACACGCACTGACACCTTTGCCAGGGCCACAAATACACAACGTAACTAATTAGTTTGCCACACTGCAGTAATGCACAGGACCACATGCACCACAGGGGATATCTGGAGGTTCTATGGGCTAGGGCATGTGAAAATGCTTGACATCTGTTAGTATGCCAATGAGGGTTATACTGGGAGTGACTGTGGTTGGGAGCATCACAACCCACATACAGACACAGGGGGCCAGTACTGGCATGCAGGTATGCATTGCTTCATGGGTGTGTAGTGGTTGGCTGTGCAAAATGGCTGTACAAGGCTGGTTGAGGGGTAATCCTTGGCATCACGTTACCCTACAATGGTGTGCAGTGCAGGGGTGTAGTGTCTGCAAAGTCCCACACAGATGGGTACTGCATTATCTGGCCTGACATCCTGGTTACCAATGCATATGGCCATAGCTTTGCAATGTATGCCATGTCTGTGTTGGATAGTCCTTCACGTGGATATTGCCTGGGATGTGCATGTTCCACAGTACTGTACAGTGACATGTACAGATATACCTGGTTTGGCAGACACATGTTGTGTACTCAGCCTGTTATCCCCTGATATGCCAATACTGGCCTGGTGTGGCAAAACCTGCTTATATTGAGCAGGTCGATCCTGCACCTGCATGGATAGTATGATACAGGTATTCCATGGTGTCAGTGGCATGGGTCCATACAGGCACATGTGTACATCATTGTCTGGCCTCTGTGGATCTCATTTGATGGCACCACATATGTTGCAGGCATTCAGTGTGGAACATAGTCAAGGCACAATGTCCGCATATATGTCCCTATTGTACTGCTGTACAGGATGCCATGTCCTCTGCAGGTCACTGTAGTCACACCATGCCTACTATCTGTCATCAATGTGCATGATACTAGCAACATAGCAGGATATCCCTGGCAAGTTTGTTTGTGCATGGCACATGGGTGCGGGACATATACCGGGTACTAGTAGGGCTGCATACTTTGTTCACCAGGCCTTTTGCCAGATGTACAAGTATGGCTTGCCAACAGAGTCCTGTGGCTGACTGACAGCTGTACTCCTCATGAGGTGGCCAATGTGTCATAAGACAGATACCATATAGGAAAACTACAAAATCCGCTCCCAAACATGTCCAATGGTAAGACAATCATGGCCATCTCTACACAAAGCTCTGACAGACAAACACACACTTGCCATGTCCGGTATACAAACCCCTACCATATCACACTGCAGAAATACGCATTTAGGGCATGCACTATGGTGAATACTGGGTTGCGACATGCCTACACGTGTATACCTAGGTAGATGACAACAGCAGGAATGACAAAGGTGGTCATGCGATTTGTACAGAGAGTGCATACTCTACAAAGCGCTACACTTGTCTCTCACACACACACACACACACACACACACACACACACACACACACACACACACACACACACACTTGGCATGTCTGGGATAAGAACACCAACCTAACTACATTATTACATTACAACATTATGCAGTTACAGAATGCGCTACTGAGTTTACTGGGACACAGCACTCCCAGAGGTGTATTTTTAGATGGGTGACATCATCAGCCTTGCCAAAGGTGGGTATAAGAAATGTATGGAGTGTGAGCAGTTTAAAAGAATTACTCAGTCCTCAGGCAGACACACACACACACACACACACACACACACACACACACACACACACACACACACACACACACACACACACACACACACACACAGACACACATGGCAAGTCTGGGATTAGAACACTGACCTAACTACTTTATTACATTACAGCATTACGCAGTTAGAGAACGCACTACTGAGTTTACTGGGGCACAGCACTCCCAGAGGTGTATTTGTAGGTGCGTGTCATCATCAGCCCTGCCAAAGCTGGGTATACGAATTGTATGGAGTGTGAGCAATCTAAAAAAATTTTCAGTCCTCTGGCAAATGGGGACAGACATACACACACACACACACACACACACACACACACACACACACACACACACACACACACACACACACACACACACACATGCCAGTGGTGGGAAAGGAACACCTGCCTATTTACAGATCACTATTACAATACTACATACTTACGAGTCGCACCACACAGACTACACATTTCAAGGCTGTCATTATGACCTTCTAGGCATGCGGACATCAATAGGGATCAGACCTCTCAACCAATTGGAGACAAATTTCAACAGAATCAGGGACAAGTCAAGCAAAAATCAGAGACAATCAGGGACACTTTTAAAATATTAGTGCTATTAACTTGAAACATTGACAGAATCAGAGCATATGAATTAATACATATTTTCTGAAGTAAAAAAAGTTTATAGCTCTTAATTATTGTCATTATTCATTAAGTGTAGTTCACCACCTTTCCTCCAAAAGTCACTAGTTTTAGGAGGGATTAAGAGGGACAGAGTTAAAATTTGAGTCAAAATCGGGGACGTCCTTGAAAATCAGGGACAGTTGAGAGGTATGACAGGGATGCTGGCAGTTAAGATGTACATACCTGTGAACCTGTGTGTTTAAAGTAGGAATCCATCCTGACCTGGAGTATGCCCATCTGTGGAACGAACGACTACTACCACTATACAGGGTTACAATGGCCATGCCCATACACAGACACATATCCAACACAAGGTGTCACTGGGCATGCTCACACACTTAGTAGCACAGGGCTGTTTGGAATGCACAGTATGTGCATCTACACAAGGTTATACTGGGCATGCTCATACACTTAGCAGCACAGGGCTGACTGGGATGCACTCTGATTCTAAACACGGAAGGCCACAGTGGCCATGCTATTACAGGTAGACATAAAGAACACATTGTAATGGGCTTTGGTGTTAGTAGTTGTCATTGTTAGTAGGAACAATGCTCTACATATATTTGACACTGGTCTTTTACACAACGTCTGCTGCTGTCCATCACCTTAAAAGTACCATCCTATACCAAGCACAATATCACCACTTGCAGTGATGTCTTGCTAGGAGTGGAAACTGCTTGACCAACACAATGAGCCTTGCTAGAGCCAATGTCCTGCTGTAAGTACGAGGTTGTCCAGTGTTTGTCATTCTGAGATGACATGGCTGACAGTAGACAGGCCTTTGACACATATCACATGCATCCATGATTCAAGGGAGTGAGGATAATACCCAAGTCGCATTCACCCATACAGTGCCATTCCAAGGCAAATGTCCTAAACACAGGATAACACCCTGAAACCTACAAGACAACTGCATTGTTTTCTTATGCTAACCAGTGCTAGATGTGTAGCATCCATAATCACAGCTGGTCACTGTAGATCCAACAATGGGGAGTACTGACATCTCTGCAGTGAGGAACACCTGTCTGATGGCTCTGTAGTGCACAACAGCACTACCACCATGTACTTCAGAACCAGACATGTGGGCCATAACACAGGTACGGACCACTCCAGGTGGTGGTGTCTCCACATGCATAAAGACCACTCACATGTACTGACTGGTACCCCCACGAAAGGCATCACAGATGAGTCATGTGCAGGACACAGTGTCACATGCTGCATTCTAGGATGTAAACCTCAGACACCACCATGCCCTCGGACCACCAACACGCATCCATACATGTTGTAGGATATATAAGAGTACACCACCATGTGACCCTTGACCAGTGGATTGTACCAAGCTTTACATCAACTGTAGAGAGTACCCATGTACTGACATAGTTGCATCATGTGTTATGCAGTGCAATGATACCACTGTCTGTAACCAGGTCAGCTGTACACATACCATGGGCCCTCGGTACTTTCTAGCATTAGCAGATGACTGATGCTGTGCACCAGTACACACCCTCATGTATGGATATGACATACATGTACCTGCCCTGGGTATGTACATGCCACACACACAACATACATGTAAATAGCATAGCTGTTGTTGTCCTTTGTGCAAACAGGTGGCTACAGCCATTACACACATGCACATGGAATGTAGGTCCATGGCTGCTGAATGCTAAAAGTACATAAGGTGTGATATCAATGTTGACAGAGGTAACATTCCCTCTGTACCGGTCGCCCATTACACCTATCATATCATACAACAGTCCATGTGTCATGTATGTCATTACATATGTCAACCAATTGCAATGCGTACAAACATGCTCAAATTACAGGATTGTAGGACCTAAATCCATGTACATGTAGTGTTGCGCATTCAGATAACATGCATGTGCAGTTGCTGATGTATGCAGGTGACGTGTATCCTAGTACATCAAGCAGTTGCAATGCAGTCTCAACATTGCCAACTGTATATGGTAATATGCTGATTGTACGGAAAGATGCACCTCAGGTATGGACAGATATGTGGAAATAACTAAGTGGTGGGGCATTTTGCAGATGGATGTTTGCTGAGGACAGTTCACAGGTGTGTCACAAGCGGTCCTACGATAACCTGTGTAACCAGTAAGCAATGGTTTCATTAACTGAAGGACATAACACACAACTTAGACAGCGGTCAGGGTGACAGCGAAGGTAAATCACTTGACACCTGTTAACAGTTAAGATGTCCCGTGTGCATATATCAGCACTGTTGCCAAAGGAAGCATCAGTACAGTTTGTAATGCATGCAATACTGCTGTAAGTCTGTCATACAAATCATGAGCTAGGCAGGTCTTTGATTCACAGTACTGGCATGTGTGGTTGCGTGTGTGTCCATATATGTCACGTATGGTGGGGAATACATCTCAATTGTTTCTCACTCTCCTGTACACTAGTGTACATATCTGTACAGACTGCAATGTAGAAAGCAGGACATAGGCAGGGGCATGTATCTCACACATGTGAGGTATCTGTATGTGTGTCACATAGATGCATTCAATAGTGAATGCCACAGTGTGTGTATGTGTGTGTGTGTGTGTGTGTGTGTATGTATGGCTGTCTGGTCCCTGGAGTGAGGATGTATGTTACCATACTGAACTGATAAGACCCCTCCCACCATCCAGGAAATGCATTCTACTATCGGTGTTGATGTCCCTGATCTTAGGCTATACTGACTACCTGCACATATGTATTCTCTGTGGCGCGTCATGTAGGTGCACAGTACTGTAATGATGATTTGCACATAGGCAGGGGTCCTCACCACACTAGTAGCAACTGTGTGCGAGTGTGTGTTACTGTGTCGGTGAATCCGTGAGTGTGTGGGTGTGTTACTGTGTCACTGAACACATGTGTGTCAATACCTGAGTGTGTGGGTGCAGTTGTGTGTTGGCATCCTGTCATGGGAATGTGTATTATTGATTCCCAATGAGGCATCACACTTCCCACTGGCTTCTACCCTTGTAATCAGCTAGACTACTCTCTTACCTCACCACTCCATGTAACTGTACCTGTGATGTCACCCTTTATGGATGTCACGTCTGTAGCCACAGTAGCTTAATACACAGCTATCATGCTCTTGGATCAGTACACGTGTTTGAAATGTAGGACATTTTCACTGTTATGTGGCAGCTACGTGGTGCATGCTGGTATATTCATGCATACATGTGAGTAGTCCACATTGACATATGGGACACTAACTGCAAACACTGAGCTCCACTAGCACGTGCAATAAGACATGAAGGAGGACAGCAGAACATCATGACCAACATGCAGTTACTGTTGTTACACAAGACACATACTGTTAACAGTACAAAATGCATTGTACACCTGTAGTACATGGTATGTCTGCTGCCTGTCAACAGTACTCAACAATTGTAAACTACACTTATCTTCCTAGTCTATTCACCCTGTGCATCAGACCATATGAGCATGTCCCTGCACTGATGGTGTGGATGTCAGGGATGCAGCACAGGCATCATCATATGCAAAGGGTGATAATGTTTGCCAGAGGCCTAGGCTGCACCACTGGATGACATCATGTGTGTGGGTTACAGCCTTTGTTGTCCACTGGAACCGTGTCCCTGTTGGGACCATCCTGCGCCACGTGCACATGGCCTGCTTTGTTATGGTGTAGATAGCACAGTGCCAGATGCACTGCTGCTGCTACCGCCACTATGGGAGTGGACATGTGAGGTAGCTCATACACGTAGACATGAAACAGGTGATGTAGCAGGCATACGTTCACGTGCCTGACACCTCACTCCTACCAGATGTTCCAACAAAAACAGCTCACACTCGCGGATTGTCAAGCCATGGTCAAGGACTCCAACCGTGTCAGCAAACCGTCTATCCAAAGCTTCAGCAATCTGCTGCTGAGCATTTACCATTGCCTGGATGTTGTTGTTTAAAGAACGGACAGCAGCCCTCTGAAGCCTCTGATCCTCTCTGTTGTGCTGTTCAGCACATGCCTGTGCCTCCATTACAGCTTGAAACATGCATCTGGTGACACCAGCTGCTGCTCTCTGTCTTGCAGGAGCATGTTGGCAGAGGTCCTCCTATGAGTAGCACTGGCCACTTGCCTGTATGGGGCACCACCAGTCAGTTGGCTGACACCATGGTGTGCAGGCACACCTTGCATAGCCCCCACACTTTCCTGTTCCAAGCTACCACGTGCCAACTGTCCTTCCTCTATGGCCACTGGTGATGGGGTCTCTACAGGCATGGGATCTGTGTGCGATGATGAGGGGGATATAGCTGGAATGGCAACCAATGGCACAGTTTCAGCCCCTGACAACTCTGCCTGTGCCTCAATCATACATTCATCCTCACTGCTGGAGTCTGTGGGGAGACTAACATCAGATGTACCGCAGGAGGGCAACGCACCTACATCACCTGTGAGGACAGATAAGAACTGTACATTACAATCTATACAATAGACACACACACACACACACACACACACACACACAGACACACACACATGTGATATGACAGAAGGCATGCAACATACATGTGATATGGCAGACGGCATGCAATACAGACAATAATAGTGGTAGTTATCATACATCCTTGCATGTGATATGACAGAAGGCATGCAACATGCATGTGATACAGCAGACGGCATGCAGAGTAGACAATAATAGTGGTAGTTATCATATATCCCTGGGTTGCACACAACAGCGTGCATGTGTCATAGCAGACGGCAAGCAAATTACACAATCATAGTAGTAGTTAGCATACATCCCTGTATTACACCATGTAGACCAGCACAGGTTAACAGTACACCTGCCTGATGTGTGGCATATGACCTTGACAATCACATGTAGTATGACATGTGATCTGCTGACATGTGCAATGACATGCATACATGTTTAACACAATGGTGTCCTGTCAAATCTACAGTGGGGTAATGGTGTCCCATTGCAGTGTTGTCTGTCCACCCTACAGATATACTGCACATTTAGCTGATGTGCATGGCCATTGCAGGGAATCATTTGACGTCTCTATTGCTATACAGTGTGAGTTACAGACACAGTTCATAGCCATGACTGTGTTCAGATACAATACATATATACTGTAGAATGTGACCCACGTCACTGAGGTGTATACACACTAAACCATGATTTGGAAGTTGTGACACAGGTCACTGAAGGGTATACGGATGACACCCCTGCACATCTGCAACCATATTGCTGCTGCCTGGCTACTATGGCCAGACATGGAAAACACGTTGGTACACCATGTCCCACATGACATCTGTGTACTGCTCACATACACACATGAGGAGCAAGTATGACACTGATGTTCGACACCAGCAAGAGGAATGTACTGTATCTGTGGGCTGATGTCATGTTGTGACACCCTCAAGATGTTCAACACATCTTATGTGGTGGATTGATGTCACGCCTACACAAGATGTGCACAGGCCTGTAGGATGTCTAGAGTTCCACATCTACAATATAACCATTACCCAAATGCCATAGTTGGACCATGTGTATCCATTGTACAACAGGGTGTACACACAAGTACATCACGTCCACTGTGTGTGTTGCTTCATATCTCTGGCCATCCTCCATGGCCATGTGTGTACATGTGTTGGCCAAATTATTGTGACGGGCATCTATTTCACATGTCTGTGTTGTCCCACATGACATACGCCCATAGATGTCATATGCTCAACTGACGACAGGGCTATGCAGACAAAGGGTGGTATGTGGGATATGTTTTCAGGTTAGTTAGGCAGTGTTGCAGCCAGGCAACTAGATGTCATGGACATGTCAAGATAGCAAATCACATTTTCTGACATTCATAGCAGGGTTATGATCCACACCAGTGAATCCTGTGGGCTGGCCATACTCCAGTCCACAGTGTAGTACTGTTTGTATTCCCCACATGTGTAGTTCTGATCTGTAGTACATGTCACTACAGTGAACAGCACCTCCACCACTGTATGCACAGCTGTCCACACATCTGGCAATGACAGTTTGTGAGGATTCATGTCGGTGAGGTGATTCACATAGTTTGCAAGTGTTGCAAATGGTTAGGCATTGTGATGCATTGCAGGTCTGACCTGTATATTGTGATAGGACCATACATTGAGTGTACACGTTGTAAATGGCCACATGGCAGATAGATCTGTGCATTATGATGCCTGATAAATAATAACAGTCTCACCTGCAATGGGCTGCTGTTGCAGTGGAACACCAGAGGTACCTAAATAGGAGTAACACAGCAGTACAAGTATTATCAACATCTGTATGATGGCTACAGGGTGCAATGTGCATGTTAACAGATACACCAGTACATTAGACTATACTATGGTGTATGCACATGTGTGCATACACAGAGTAGCATACTATAGTATGCGGCATGTGTGTATACATGCCTTGCATATGATGTTACATTACATATTGTACAGTGACGCATGCAACAATATGGAATATAGTTGTTATAGATGCAGTACTGATTTACCAGGCAACTCCAGGCTCAGTGGTTGAGAGACACCTAACTCCACAATATCAGCTAAGGCTTGTGAATGTGGTTCTGCAGGTGTCCCCAGATTGGCCAGTAGCTCCTAGGTACGTGTGAGTGGGGGCTGGGTTGGTGGTCCACCACCTGTTGCACCTTGTTCCCTGGCAATTACATTTGCACACTGTTTTGCCCATTTAATGAGGTCTGTACAGTGTCTGCGCCATACTGGTATGTGCGGTTGTGGCCACCCACATCATTAACCCTCTTGCAAAGTTCCATCCACAGGGCATCCCACTGCTGTGCATCCTGTGGCACATGGCTGAACAGGATATCATGATTGTCAAGTAGGTATGGGATGAGGGCCTCATCCTCCAAGTGGGTAAAAGGGGGTAGCCTTGCACGTGGCATACCTGGAAGACATAATGATAGAGACAGGTCACAGTAACTCATAGAGACATACAGAGCTACAGCTGAACATATATGTGTATCGCATTTATTGCATTTAAATAGTTATATTTGCAAATCTACATGACACTGAAGTGTTTGTGTCACACACGTGACACTCAATGGTGAGTGGATATTATCACCATATATGTGTGTGTGTCACCTGATTACATTGCTCATACTCCATGTGGATGCTGTCTTGATGTGGGCATGTCTGTTTGCCTGTACTGGTGTTCCTACCTATCAGCACATGGCTGGATGTGTCCACATTAATGCAGATGACCTTGATGCTGTGTATATGTCACATATAAAGACTTACACTGCCTTAACAGACAGGACCTGTGACCCTGCAGACTTGCTCACATAAAGTTTTACATGTATGTGTTCTGCCATATACATGTACATGGCACTGTACAGCAATTCATCATCCTGCCATGTATCACCTGTGTTGCACATGTGGTACACATGGGACACTGGCTAGCCAGATGGTATTTGCAGGGATGGCTATCAACTATAGCATGTACAGTCAAAGTCAACTAGTAGGATATATGCCATGGGCCATGTATGAATCTAGGATGAAAGGTTACCTGGCAGTAGCCGACAGGTGGAACTCTGGGGCCAGGTGGAGCAGTGCCACATTACTGATCCACAGGGTTAATGATACATTTACGATGCGGTCATCACACCATGTCTGAGAGGGGAGTGATGTGCAGCTTTGATGGGCAGGAATGCATAGTATGGCAGGACTATGTCAAGTGTATGGGACAAGGATCTGTCCAGCATGTGGAAGGTGAATGTCCATGAAGTATGTGTTTGAGATCAGGATGTGTACGTGTAGCATGCCCGACATCACTGGGTTGGACATGGATTTATTCAGGGTATGCATCATGCTACGTAGTGTAGATGGGGAATGGGAAGGCTGGTGTAGGCCATCTGCACATGGCCAATACCCATTAAAGGAAATATGTGATCTGATATGGGTCACTTGAGTGTTGCGTATGGCTGGACAATGATCTCTATATTCATGGATGGCACCCTGTCATTATTAGGGTTGCCACGTATGACTACCTGACAGGTGTGGTGACGTAGCTATCACAGGAAAGACAACTGCCCAGCTGCATCCCTTACACACAAGTGTCCATTATGTTGACTGCTGCCTTGGTGGTAGTTCATGGGTACAGGGTTATTAACATAGGGGTGACAATGCAATATGTAGCTGTCAGATTGTGGCCATATGTCACACACACCTCACCCACAAAGCCCCCTCTGCATTTTGTCCACAACACTCTTGAGTCGGCTATTGCTCCTAGGTCATAGTCATTCGCATACTTCAATAGGCAGATGCCTTCTGTTTGTCTGTAAGGTATGGACTACAATGAGGGGGAATACAATTAATTAACCATGTCTTACTCTAGCTGCCACTGGTGTGATGAGCATGTATTATTCAGACACCTTCTGTAGTGTTGGTTCTGCCAGCAGTCCCATTGCAAAACACTCCTGTGACATAGGAGTGTACATCTAGGATACTGAGTTTAGGTGGAACACAGTATGGGTGATAATGTCCTATGACTTGGCAAGGTTATGATATGCAGTGTGAAATCAACCTTACTGTCATCTACATCTGTACTGCTGACATCAATTATTTGATCAAGGTTCATGGCCTTTCAAACCAGACTCAGCAGGGTAGTAGTGCAGTACTTACCATTATCAGTGGTGTCTCCCCCTTTGTGGGTTGTGATACCTGTTGGTGTGCACCATTCAATGTGTACACAGCCTGACATGGAGCTATGCTTTACCTGATGTGTACGTGGAGAGCATCTTGTTTTGCCATATGTGTATGATACAACCTGTGATGTGGACAGGTCCCATGCAGCCTGAGTGCAGCTTGTACCTGCATAGTTGTGGGATACAGAGACCCTGTGGTGTACATGGATATATGATTGTGTACCTGTTGGGGGGGAGCAGTGTGTTTATCTTATCCAAGACCCTATCTGTATTGCTTATTCATGCTCAGCACTTGTTCAGAACTTGTAAGCACTACATAAGCTACTAATTACTATAGCACTCAATCTTCCTCATTACCTAGAGGTAACCAGGTTTTGTACATTCTTTTCTCACTTGCTTAGAGTAAAATAGCTCTTGTACTCACTTTCCTCACTTATCTAGGGGAAATTAGTTTTATATTTAGGCATGTCCAAGGGTCAACTATCAATGTTCTCTCCTGTCTATCTGATGAATCTGGACATCTTGAGGCAATGTACACATTGCCTCATGTACACAGACAACCCTCTCCACCTACCACCCAACACTACAACTTGTGAGAGATGCACTTATATAGCCAAACTGGAGGTAAAGCTCTCTCCAACCAAGCCTGACCCTGACAGTCATGTGAAGAAGGTAAACATTCGCACCACAGCACACTCATCACATAGTCTCACTGAACCTACCTCAACATTAACTGAGAAAACTACCTGTGTACCAACTCATTAGCTCAGCGCTTTCTGTTATTCATAAACACCAATGCCCTGGATCAACATATCCACACACCCACCAGGGGCAACAATGTCCTAGACCTAGGCATTACCAACATGAGTGCCTGGTGTTCCACACCTGAAGTCAACCCCTCGTTGGTCCGATCCAACCATGAGCTGAACACCATTGATATCCACATCCCGCCCCCACCCCCCATTAAGGGAACCACAGTATAATATGTCAGCAAAGCCAACTTCATGCTTCTTAAGACAGACGTGGTGAATGTCATGACACTCATGCAGATGGACAATACTGTTACAACTGCTGAATCCTACACAAATACACTCTATAAGCACTTACACGAGTACATGGATCGTGCTATCCCAAACAGGACCAAGATGCTATACTCCTAATTAAGGAAACCAATCTGGTGGTCCCCTGCCATAAACAAACTGTACTACAGGAGGAAGACACTGTTGCAAAAGAGAGTACAATCCCATGTGTGGAAGAGCTCCCTGGTCAGCCTCAGTAAGAAGGTGAGATCCCTTATAAGATCCTCCAAAGCTAGCTATGAAAACAAAACCACCACTAATTCCAACAACCACCACAAAGCATTCTATAGCTATGTCAAATATCTCGATGTCAACACCCAGATCTGCTCTGAGTTACAGCACAAAGGCACGAACATTACAGAACCAACTGATATTGCAAGATCCTGGCAGATAGGTTCAGTGCTACCTTTCCCTCATACCTCTCAAAGCTGCACACTCTAAAGCCAATATCACAGCATCCATGGGACCGGACAACATCCCAGGCTACATTTTACATGAACTTCAGAATGTACTGGCTCCCCACCTACGCACCACGTTCAATAATAGCCTCGCATCGGGCTTAGTGCCCCCTGAATGGTGCACAGCAACAGTTATCCCACTTCACAAAGATGGTGCCACAATGGTCCATGGGACTTATTGCCCTATAGGCTTGACTAGCCTGGTCTGCAAGGCTATGGAGCACATCATGGATCTCAGTCACAGAGACATTGGGTACCTCCAAACCTTTGACCCCTCCCAGTTTGGCTTTGTTAAGGGCAGACCATGCCTCCTAAACCTGGTAGACTTCTTAGAGACAGTTACCAAGGCATTAGATGAGGGTAAGGAGGTCCACACAGCCTACCTAGATCTCTCAAAGGCTTTCAACACCATTCCTCATTCTGGTATTATCAACATACCCATCCACCTGAACATTAACCCCTACGTCATGTGATGGTTTGCAAAGTGGCTCACAGACAGAACCCACACAGTGGGAGTTGCATACCCTAGGTCCGACTGTATACCAGTTACAAGTGGCGTACCCCAGGGCTCAGTCCAAGGACCCCTCATGTTTGGTACATAATTCTCTGATGTACAGGCAAGCACGGGAGGGCTTTGGCTGAAAAGGGTTGCAGACAACTGCAAACTAGGGGACATAATTGTTTCCCCAGCTGTTACAAACACCCTCTGGAAGGGTCGCACTGAGATGGATACCTGGTGTCAATATCATGGCCTCAAGCTGAATGCCAAAAAGTGCATAGTCATCCCCTTTGGATATAACTAATTACCCACAGACTACCACACAGGTGCTAGTCCCCTACATACAGAAAAGGTAATAAGGGATCTGGGAACCCCAGTAGATAGCCATCTCTCCTTCGATACCCATAATGACAAGGTGGTTAGAATATCCTTCTACATGGCCCCCTTAATCTCTAATGGGTTCGCATCCAGATCAAAGGAGGCCATTGTGCCTCTCTACTCATGACTTATTAGACCCATTAAAGGATACAACACCCCATTTGGGACATACCTTACAAGACAACTGCAACAGCTTGGAAGACCACAACAGTACCACACCAAGAGGATTACTGACCTCAAACAGATGACCTATGCAGCCCAACCTAAGAAACACCAGCTGTACTTGGTTGCATACTGCATACTCACTTGTGATCACTGCTTGACATACAAGGCCCATATCCAACCCAGTATTGCTGGATATGCTCCACCTAAACAGAGGCCCCTGAGAGCCACATGCTCTAGGGATATACACCTAACCACAACGATGACTAGGACGTGCTGGACAGATAGATTCCTGACCCGGACACTCCCCATGCTTTGGAACATGATTCCAATGTACATCAGGCAGGGCCCCTCACTAGCACTCTTCAAGGGAAACCTTGCCGTGTGGATTGGAGACAGACATGTACCCCGGGGATCACTTCAGTGGCTCTGCTGGACAGAGGCACAGGGAACTAATGGTTCTGCCATTTAGAGGCACAGGGAACTAACCTATGGGGGTGGCGAAAGCCAACACACTCTAGCTAGGCTTATAAATACCCTTGGTAAGACAGCCTAGTACCTACCTTTTCACTTATTACATGTCTTATGTGCATGGATAGTTAACTAGCTTTTCCATTTTACTTTGCTATCATGATGATAAACTGTCGGGTGATTACAAGTCATATGTATCCTGTTATTGTGTATTGTAAATGCCAATAGACATAACTAATGTTTGCCTAACATTCCAGTAATGCTATGTAACTTGTAATACATATCTGCCTACAATACTGTACATTACACAGTTATTGGCACAATAGCCCACAATGCAAATCATAATTGCACAGTGGGCCAACCTTCGACATGTTATTCTCAGTAATACACCCATACATATGGCTACTGTTACAATATATCAGCATATACTATCCCCTGTTATAGCACATACTTGTTGGACCAGCCCTGCCACTGAGAGCGGCTGGTGAGGAATATTTGTGTTCAAAGCCTTTATATAGCATCCCTTGTGGTGTATGCGGTGTTTACCTTGTGACCTACAGCAGTACACACATAAATACTAGAAGCGTTACTATGGCTCAACAGTACATCACTACAAAATAATTGTTTCCACTATATGGATTGCGTGCACTTTAAATATTACAGAACAGGTACTAAATACACAGACATACTGAGTGTTCTACATACCTTATTAGTAACCCGAGGTGTCGTTGACTGTTTATTCAATCCTTTTCAGTTTGTGTTTCAATCTTCTTTGTAACGTTCTGCTGGTATATACGGATGGTTTGAATGTGTGATAAGCCATCCTTTTCTAGTTAAATATCGGTAACATGTGGCATCCTGAGCACCAATTGGTGTTCAAAAGTAGTTAATTAGATGCATAACAGCTGTGCAGCTACTCCATTAGCCGATACCATGGCAACAGTGGTGTATAACTGAGTACTCCTTTTGGGCATTGTCCGTTTGCCTTACTTTAGAGGAAGACGGCCAGGATGTGTTGTTTGTGATGTATTTCAACAGCTATATGGAGACAGACAGAGATATATTAGCTTCATGACTCCCATGGACTGTGTGTAATCGCTAGACGATTTTGTTCTACATGTGAGTACAGCTGTTATATTTCAGAGCATTGCTACTTATGCAGGGTTTGTTTGTACCTGATATTTCTGCAGATGTTTAAGTCTGGCAAGGATGTTTGGGCAGCTCAAGGCTGTATGGCTATGCATGAACTGTTATGTGGTTTACAGTGTGCTCACCAGACATCCTTCATTTGGTGTACATATGTATCATACTGTGCTGTTACTCAGTAATTGGTAACACATCCTGGTGTACACAGAACCCTCTGAAACGGGATTAGTGCAAACAAACCCTGTAACATCAGCAGCTGTTCCATTGTATAACAGCAACTATTTCACATAGGGCCATGTTAGTGTGTCTCTGACAAGGTATGGTAAGGCTTCTGCAGATGACGTAGAGTGAGTGAATGATTTGTGATATTATTACAGTTTGTATTGTAATTTGTTTGTGTGTGGGGGTGATGTCAGTGGGTGTGCATAGCAGAGGCAGGTGTGTAGGAACTGCTTTTATACATAATCGATATGTGCGTGAGGGTTCCTTCCCTATTTGAACACCTATCCTTTAGTGGACTAATACTATGGTAATTGCATGCTGATTCATTAAGGCACTGTTAAGTCGTTCCTGTATAGCATGCAGGTGATGTTAGTCCTTGAATCCTTTCGGCAATACATCAGAATGCAATAAAGTGTTGCTACATGAAAGCTGTGTATTTCTGTCATAGGTATTTACAGCCATTGTAGTTGTGTTGGTGACTGACCCTCTTTGGCTAGGGTTGCCACCTTTTCATATGGCCATAGTGGGACATTTTCGGGACACACATCAGATTTTACAGGCCGAAACAAATCCATGGTCAGTACAAGGGATAGAACTGTCCTTTCCTGCCTAAATATAAGCTTATTCTTGTAGCAGTTTAGTTGCTTATCCTGTTTCTTGTAACATGTAGGTATTTTAGATACAGAAAGAACTATTGTATGCAACTATTACATTACATATGGGACATAATTATGTCCTACAATCCCAGGACATTTGCCACATTTAATATATTTGGTCAGGACACAACTGCCCAAAGAGGGACTGTCCCTCGCAAAGTGGGACAGGTGGTAACACTATCATTGTCTCATATCCATAGCATATATTTGTAATAGTGCACAGGCATATAATCTCCATATCTTTTGTTCATAAAGGTTGGTCGTGGCAGAATGTGTGATTGCTATGGTCCATGTTATACTCATATATGAACACTTCAACCGCTGTATACGAGATACCTACGGAATCCCGAAACCACACAGTTCCGACACCCACAGTACCGGGCCCAGACTCCCATACCCCACATTACCGACAGCGACAGTAACTCGCAAAAGTAACACGAACATGGAACACACACAGACACACTGCTACCCACCACATCCAAACAAGCCATCCTACACTACGTATGAGCAGGTGGGCAAGTCCCCCTACACCCCCATGTAGGTGTCTGCACCCCCCACACCCCCCCACTTTAATATTCTACCTCCTAGATCAGACAAACAGACGCACAAAGCTAACCCACACCCACACATTACAGTCCCCCAAGAACACACACCACACTCAGAACACACACTTATATGCACTACAGCCCTCAGAAACACACTTATACACAGTAACCTACCTGAACCGCAACACCAGAAGCACTGACTAACTGTCCCTTAACATCGTGATTTTAAACCTTGTGCATCTGGTGTTTCGGTACTGTGTTCTTTCGGACCTTAAGCCTCAGGATTACGAGTGTCGGTATGTCAAGCAGTCGGTATGTGGTAGGTATCCCATTTATATGTACCTCCATGGTTATGTAGATGTTGTTAACCTATCTATATATCTACATATATATGTATATCCCCATATAGAGACATCTCTCTCTCTCTCTCTCTCTCTCTCCTATATATATATATATATATATATATATATATATATATATATATATATATATATATATATATATATATATATATATATATATATATATATATATATATATATATATATATATATATATATATATATATATATATATATATATATATATATATATATATATAAAACATACACCTTTCATTGGGTACATGCCGGTTTGTCCTTCTTCCACACATTCCTACCTTTTGTATTTTATCCTGTCAGTATACACAAATATTGTGAAGACTGTGTACATGGTTGCGTGTTCTAATCCTGGTAGTCGTATTTTACCTCTCAGAGCAGGTACTGGTAGTGCAAGGGTGATTAACGCACATTTCAGCGGTTGTGTGTTCCACGTGTTTATTATTCTGTGGAATACTACTTATATATGCAAGCTGTGTTTATGGTATACTATGTAACATTTAAACATCTGAAAATATTCCTGTCAGGGATACTCCCCATTATTTGGAACTACATCCCTGATTACATTATACAAAACCCCTCACTAACACTCCAGGGAATCCTTGCAGAGTGGGTGGGGAACAGTGGATACACCCCAGGGATCCTGAAATTGGCTCTGCTCCACAGAGGGACAGTGTTAATTGATGGGGTGGCGACAGCAGACACTTTTTGCCTATGCTTATGAGTGGCCTCGGGCAGTTGGGCATGTACCTACCTATGTATCTATGAACCTCTACATACAGTATGGACACATGATGATAGCTCAATTTACTGTTCAGGTATTGACTTACCTTGTGCCAGTGGTGGTTGTGTGTACAACAGCTGAGGGCTACCTATGTAGGATGCACACAGTAGACCACCTATACATGACAATTTACAGGTGGTCGTGTGTTTGTGCCATCCATGTTTGCTGTGTGTGCAGGTGGAGAAGGGCTTCAGTCCATGAGTGCCTACACTGTCAGTGTGTGTGCTATACGTTCCCTCTTTGCCAAGGCATGGGCATACTGGGCACACCTCCATCTGCCTACTGGGGCTAGAACAGGGTGTTCATGGTCTGAGTCCCTCTGTGCCTGTGGGTCCCTTGGCAATGGTGGTGGGCTGTGAGGGCCTTCACCATTCTGTCCCTGCTGCAGCTGTTTCCACAGGATCATATTGTGTAGCATGGCACATACTATGAAGATGTGGGCACACGTGCCTGGCGAGTACTGCAAGGCTCCACCAGATATGTCCAAGCAATGGAACTGTGATTTCAGCATCCCAAACATGCACTCTATGATGATTCTGGTTTCTGCGTGTGCCTCATTATGGTGTTCTTGCGTGGCTTTGTGTGCATTTTTGATGGGAGTCATCATCCACGGTTCCAGTGCATAGCCAGCATCCCCCACCAGGTGGTCATATGGGATGCCCCCCCTGGCAAATACCTGATACAGCTGTGAGGCATGCCAGATGTGGGAGTCATGATAGCTTCCAGAGCTGCCAGCACACACATCCATGATAATGCCCTGGGCATTGCACACAACCTGGCAGTTGATGGAGGAGTATCCCTTGTGGTTTATGTAGTGCCTACCCTGCTCACCGGGTGGTGACTTGATGTGTATGTGCTGGCAGTCTATTGCACCCAATACCTCTGGGTAGTCTGCCACATGGTGGAAGAGATGCATATTGCTGGTCAACTCCTCCTGCACTCGGGGGAAGTATATGTGCTTATTGGCATGTGGTAACATGGCATACAGGAACTGGTGGAGTGCCCTGGATGCTGATGCCTGTGAGATCCCCATGATATCCCCAGTTGGCCTTTGGAAGGTACCTGTGGCTAGTATTCTCAAGCTTACACATACCTTCGTGTCCACTGGGATGGGTTCCCCTCTGTTACTTCTGGCTCTGAGGCGTGATCGGCACAGCTCAACAAGTTGCTGTATGATGTCCCTGTCCACCCTGTAATGCTCTACTATCTCCAGATCATATAGCCCCTGGTTGGTTACCCTGGGTCTGAACACTCTCCTACTCCTCTGGTGCCTGAGATGGTTGTCAGCATCATCCTCCCCACCATCGTCAGTCTCCAACACATGCTGGTGAATCAAAGCTATGGCAGCCCCTAACATGTACATATTAAAAGTTCCCCATCTGTATACATCAATGGTGCAGAGTGTCTGGGAATACACAAGTGTGTGTGTGTGGGGCTTTCACACTTTATACTATTGTCAATGGATGATGCTGGTGTAATTGGGTGTGTTTCTGCAATTCCAGCTGCGGGGTATCTTAATTATTGGTTTTACAGCAGGTACTGCTATTGTGGGGCCTTTGGTGTTGATTTACGCTTGGCTGCCATGATTCATCTATTGCCCTTTACTTCAATTTTCAACCCGATTCCCCTCTCATTTTCAGGCATGCATCCAGCTGCCGGCTTTCTTGTTTTGTACTTTCACAACCCAGGATTGTGTTGGGAAATGTGTTATGTAGCTGATCTACTGCAAGTTTGCTTTGTTCTGCTGTGACAGTTCTCTTTTCTTTGCTGTATGGCACCTCCCCTTTCCTGTTCTGCAGGTAGCTGCTAGCAGCCTTATTAGCTGTTGTCAATGGCCCACTGTGAGTTCCTAGGTGTTAATTACTCATTTGTACTCCAGTTACTATGTTGCAGCATTTCCTTATTGTCTTCCCGTATCCTTCCTGTTTCAGCTGTGGTGAACGCACAGCCGTTTACCGAGTTTAGAGCGTGTTTTCATCCATGTTCACATGCACTTTCGGTTACCTTGTGTGCTCTCAGCTAAGCAAAGCTATGGCTACTTCCACACCCCTATCCTGTGGCTTTGCTTAGCAACAGGCAACCTGGATTAGCAATGATCCAATGTGCTTACAGCTACGGTGGCGCACCCCTCTCTTGATGTCATGTTTCCCTCCAGGCCACTCCTCGGTGTTGTACTGCTACTCCATGTGGTACATCCTTATGCTAGCGGGGCATTTGCAATTCAGTATTACTTGACTCATTTGCATGGCATTGACTACTAATTTCTAGTTACTGTGCAGAACACTGTCACAGACCCTTAGCAACCCTTGTACCATGGTTGTGGTGTAGCATGTGTGCCACTGACTATTATGGGGAATTCATGAATTGTGTTACATTGCAGTTTTATGACATCTAAATATATTTTCATTGTGATCCCATTTGCGCACAGATGCACTGCGGTTTTACTTTGCGTTAATGTGGCCATGACATTAAATGTTATTTTTTATGTGTTGTGCATGTTTTTTTTATGCCACCAGCTACATATTTAGCCATTGGCATATATTAACATTATAATACATAAGTTTGGTCCACTTTCATGGCTCCAATTTTATGTTTGAAAAAATGTAAACTGTTTTTTTGGTTTACATTTCTTCATGCTTATGCTACGCCTGTACCACTTCATGAATCGCTATATACCTTCATTTGCATGCTACACTGCTGCACATGGGGTAATTAGCATACATGCGCCGGGAGCTGTGCAGCTCTGGCATACGCTGGTAGTGCACATGGAAACAGCTCGTACCTGAATCACTCGGCAGCCATATTTGGTGCTAGATCACCAACGCTACTCCGGCGCCTGGCGCAAGCTTCATGAATCCCGGGGAATGTCTTTGTAATAAAAAACTTTAGTAAAATAACTCCAAATCTGCTATATTGATCGTCTATAAACTTTCAATGAGATTCTTATTTTTTTTTTCCTGTATTCTTCCCAGTCTTAATTTCATCTAAGCATATTTTACTATCTTTCAACTGCCTAAAACTTTTCTCAATATTTTTGTTTTATGGTTACTTATTCACACAAACCTGTTTTCATAAAATGATTTCAAATCCACCTCCTTCATCTTTCATATGCAACCACCTCAAATTCTTCTCAATGCTCCTTTCTTCCTTTCACTCTAAACTTCATTTAAACATATTCTGCTGTCATTCTACCATCTAAACCTTTTCTCAATAATTTTGTTTTACGGTTGTTTATTACTATAAACCTCAAAGGAACAGTAACTACTGTCCAAACCTCCTGCACCTATGTATATTGTGTTTAATATTTGCTTTGTTATAGACAGCAATATTACAACTCATTGCACATGATCCTATTGTATATGTGATATCAATATTTTCTTTCGTCCCCTCATCAGGAAAAAAAATTATCCCAGTCATCAAAATTAAAACAAACAAACCAGCAAACAAAATATTGTTTCTGAGTTAAATTTAAGCAATAATCCATTTATGTGTGTGTAAGGTATATCAGAATTTCCCCGTGGGTGGTATGGTCTGATCACAAGAGTAAAGCCCAAGTGATTAAACAAAGTCAACCATGGGTAAATCCTGATATACCCACAACACCAGTGTACTATTGCTATTATACAATAACATTATTTATGAAGGAATTGCTTATCTTTCTTAAATAATGTGTTTGGATAATGATGCTTTATTCTCCTTCGACATTGTCTTCTCTTTGCTTATGTACTGTGCATGCTTATGAGATGTATGTTCCCAAACTTGCACATTAATTACATTAGTCCAAGAAAAGCATCTCTGTTGCATTATTTTACTATATAAAAAATATATATATACATTTTATGAAGGATATCGGGAAAATATGAGGAACATCGGGTATGTTTCTGTTTCTTTAGTTTTGCAGAACATACCCGATTTTTTTTTCATATTTTGGTGTGCCCTCACTATAGAATGCTGTTATCCAGCATATACTAATAGAATGCCTGGCTGATCAGTGATACTTCAGCAGTGGGATTGTTTTCTGTTGGTATATGCTTGATTAACAAAAAGCACAGTGGTTGGGCTGTCCAGTCAGTGTGCTCATTTTTGAATAGTAATGATATTTTATTGTAAAATTAAAACTGTTAGCACTTCTGTTTATGGAATTATTTTCCCCATTTCTGTGCCATCTCCAACGATCATCATTTGTCCTACAAGTACTGAAAAGAGGAGAAAATAGGGGAGCACCCAAAAAAGTAGCAGATAGGCATATCACTGGGGTAGTGTTATAGAGTGAAGAGTATCACATTTCTGGAAAATGTATTTCAGTTTTAAACTGATTTAGATTTTTTCTTACTACTGTTTTATTTAGTTTTAATCTTAGAGACTGCTTCATTCTCCTTTATGGTGAAAGCTATTGGTCTTAAGAAGGACAAAACTAAAATATATACTTCAAAGTGTATTTTTGCTTTTATACTAGTAAGGAGGTTTAGTGGGTGCCACCAAGAGAAAAAAAAAGTATTCTAGCCTCTGCATTTTTGTATTTTCTTTCATGATATATATATAGATTTTATATATATATATATATATATATATATATATATATATAGAGAGAGAGAGAGAGAGACTGTATGGGCTAGGTAACAATCATTTTACTTTCACACTGTTTTGCTGTTCAGAATTGTGGTTCGATTTAAACACAAGCTGTTTTGTTTTGTGAAGAAATGTTGTTGAACTTTCATATTAAAGGGAGTTTTATGTCGTATTAACACAGTAGAAGCCAATTTTCCAATTCTTGGGAGGGAGCATAATACCTCTGTTCCCTCCATTTCCTCCACACCTTTCTCCAGGGATTGATGCTGGTCTATCAACAGCTGTTTCTTTTAATAATGACCAATTAACAAAATTCACTGAAATACCTTTCAGTAAATCCTTGGAAATATTAAGCCCCTCATACTCCCATCATACCTCTCAATTGTACAGATTTTCACAGAATGTCCAGATTTTTTAATCATATTTTTGGTACTTTTTTCATAAAATTGTGTTTTTCTGGCAAATTAGTGGCAAATAATTAATGACTAGAGTTAGAAAATAATGACAGATATTTGAGTTTCAGACTTCATAATCTTCATAAAATTCATGCTAATGCAAAACCTGTTATTCTATCAACTTTCTAAGTTTATAAGATCAATATTTAAAAATTGTCCCTATTTTTGGGCCTTTGTACCAATTTTATTTATGGATTTGTTCAGATTTCTTGCTTTAAGAGGTTGAGAAGTATGCCCCCACAGCTCTCAAACGTATGTATACTTACTATACGGTTAGACAGCAGTGGAGAAAAGTGAAAACTCCACTGTTACTGAAAATGGTTTGGGCACGATTTCTTTGATCTATCATTAGTCAAAGAAATGGCTGTTGATTTATTGACTGAATCTGTCTTCCTGTTTTGAACATTTCTGTTCCAAGGTTACACGATCTTGCAGAATAATTTTTACTGCAGATGGGTTTTTCTCTCTTTTTGAAGAGTGTGAGTCCTTGGAGTTGAAATCTTTAAGGAGGAGTTGGTGAAAAGGATATTTATGCAAAAGACGTGCCCCTCACTGCAAAACTAATACCCAGAAAATCATGTTTAACTACATCTGTCCTACTCATTGGAATGTAGATTCAATTAATTATTTTCAGTAAATGTCAATGGAAATTGATTCTGTAAAATATCCTACTGCTGAATAAAACAAATGTCTAATATTCAAATGAGGAAATAAAGGGGAGTACAGAAAAAAAAGATCTCACATGAGCATAGTATTGGGATTGTGTCATTCCTTGTATGACATCATACTTCTGGAAATGTATTTCTGCTTTAAACTGATGTACATTTTTGTCTTACTACTCTTTCATTCAGTTTTAATCTTAGTGGCTTTGTCAACCTCCTTTAAGCTGAAAATAGAGAGTACTAAGGACCCTGCAGATATCCTACCTACTCATTAACCCTGGGTAATGCATTCAGTTTGCAAAGGCAAATGAGGTTGTATGGTATACCCCTGAGCTACCCTTATGTTTCTTGAATTCCATAGACAGAGGCTTATATAATGTACTAGTACAAATCAAAGCCTTTTCAATTTGTTTATGAAAATAAATACCACATGGAGAGATTGCTGTCACAAATCTCAAAGTGAATGCAATGTATGGAGTACTTTTTCACCACATATCATAATTACAGATGCCTCCTCCAAGCACTCTAGACTGAGCAGAATAGCTGATGTCTAGAACAGACCACCAACACTGTTGTTCTGAACTGCCCATATTATGTCATAACTAGGAAATGCATGAATGACCTGTATATGAAACATATTATAATATGATAATAATTGCACCAGAATTACATGGTATGCATATGTTAGGAAATGCTTTGAATCTATGCAGAAACAATAGAGGCAGAGCACTCAGTTAAAAAGGCATCATATGGAGGAGTGTTGAGTATCATTGGTTTTTGGAATTGCAATGGACCTTCAGACTGGAGGCACTGTAAAGACAAAGCTGTCTCCATGGCTTCAGAACATGCTCATTCAGTTATTTTAATGCATTGTTTTGTGTGGTGTCTTCTAGTGCAGTAATGAGTGAATGTCTTATAAACTATTGCAGCATGCACTAGGAAGAAGGACTTTTTTAATGAACAGGACACCCACATCCCACTGGCTATTTCAAAGCACAATAAAGTGTATGGGAGTTATGCTTAACTGTACTAGGAAACAATGACTTTATACATTTTACCCATTGATTTTTCACAGTTTCCTCTACAAACATCTTTCACATGGATACTGCAACTATTCCACATGGCAAGGTATGTATTTAGTCAAGAGTTGTGTATGTGTATGTGTGTGTGTGTGTGTGTGTGTGTGTGTGTGTGTGTGTGTGTGTGTGTGTGTGTGTGTGTGTATCCAGTGGAGTCTAGCCTAAAAATGACCAGAAATATAGACTATTAAAAAAGAGGCTTATGGAGATTACCTTAGAAATTGGCATTGATGTAAACTTACTATGACAGTCTTGCAGAAGAGGGTCCCACATTTCATATCAGCAATGTGACTGTACAACAATTCATCAAAAAAAGCAAAGTATCAAATGGAAAGTGATTGATCAAAACTCTTCAATCAGCAGCTTATCCAAACAAATAAAACATGCATCCATGTATTTTGCAAGGGGCAAGCCTCTCTGCACTTCCCACAATATATATATAAATATATATATATATATATATATATATATATATATATATATATATAGAGAGAGAGAGAGAGAGAGAGATTAATGCCAAAATGGCAATGCAGTGGGGGAGGGGAAAAAGGTAAATGCCCTAATCTCTAGTATACCACAATCCCGTACTGAAAAATTGGGACTTGTGATCAGATGATTTGTGATCAGCTGTGCAGGCTTTTTTTCAGTTAGTCAAGCTGACTAGACGAGGAGTTGAATGTAATCCAGAAATCTGTATTTAAATCATGAGTCTGAGAATTGGAGTTGATGTCATTTAGATAAAAGTAGCATCTTAAACTTTGATCAGTATTCTAAAAGGATGGAAGGGACCTATCATATACTAGTCCACTCCTTAAAACTACACCCTGCTTGGGGCTATGTGTGTGCTATCAACAGCTGTTGAGAGGGCTGAAATTCCGATGTTCTACATCAGTAACCATCTACATGGAAATAAAGGTTCAAATGCAGTTAAACCTGAGAGTGTCTAAGGTGATGAGATGTGAGGCACAGAGTTGGTGGTCTCAGATTATCACACTACTTCAAAAAGTAAAATGACTAAAGATATGAAGGTGAGAGCAGAAGCATAGGTATGGGGAGCTGAAGGGGAGAGACGCAAGGTGTTACTGGGCATGATCAGCACTATGGATATTCACTTTTGCTACTAAGGAAGTGAATTTTGATACTGCCCTACTGCTGCTTACTGAGGAACTTGCCTCATTCTTTTATGTGTGGTAAACTTAGTAGCAAAACAGTTGCTACAATGTGGCAAGGGTTTGCTACAGAATTCATAGTTTAAAATGTGAAGAAAAAACGTTTTACTGCTCTTCAGGGGCATCAGATTACAAAGGATCTGGTGTTCCTTAAGAGTGGACTTTTTTTTCCTGCTCCTTAGAGTTGAGTATCACCCGATCAAGTATCAACACTGAGTACTTGATGAGACAGCTATGGTTCTGGGTGCACAAGTCCCAAGATAAAAAAGTGTCCAATCCTTGTAGATCCACTGATGCCAGGACTGAAAAAATGACAAGACATGAGAATATTCCTTCAATGGTGTTAGTCCAGGCTCAGGAGGAGGATGACCCCCTCCCCCCATTTAGAAGGTAGTACCAGTCCACCAAAACCACAAAAACTGACAGGCCAAAAAAGAACCATAATGATGATGGAGTGGACTGTTGGGGAGAAGAAGAAAAGTATGTATTGTTACTATTATTCAAGAAGCCCAGTGTGAAGACTGGTAGAGAAGGGTGAAGACTGCCAGCCTAGTCAAATAGAACTTGATACATAATTCTGGTATTTGTAAATATGAATGTAAAATACGGGCTTGTTTCTTAAATGAAAGAAAACATTGTAAAATGCTGAACTTCAGGATTGTAGCAACAATGCCATCTGCTATAAGGAAAACTAAGTCAAGCATTTCAAATCTTTCTTTTGAAGTTAAAATAATTTCAAGTCTATCCTTTGATCTAGATAGTGGTGTCAAAGAGGCTAGATGAACACATTCTTTCTGTTGTTTTAACTTAAGGAATAATTACTAGAGTGTACATGTGAAATGTCTTTTATTGTTGTAGTTTCCTGAGCAGGTGTTAGATTGTTAAATAATGTAGCCTGTTGGCCTGGCAACTCCAGTCTAAGTGTCAAAATGATGTAATGTGTATACTGGGAAAACCTAAGTGACAAAATGATGTAATCTGGGAGGGCTCAGCAGAGATGTTTGTTAGTGATTTTAAAAGCTATTGCTCAAAGAGAGACTGTAAGCATTTTGATCTTGGAAATCTAACTCAGCACTGCCTTGCTCTATGTAAGTAAGTTACTTTAGAAGTTTGTTTTCTGAAATCCAGCTCCAGACAAGTGACAAGTGGAGTACCTCAGGGTTCAGTCCTGAGACAGCTCTTGTTTGGCATCTACTTCTCTGAAGTACAGGCCAACACTAAGGGACTCTGGATAACAAAGTTCGCAGATGACTGCAAACTGGGAGCCATTATTGAATCCCCAAATGATGTGGATACTCTACAAAAGGGCCTTACAGAACCAGATGCTTGGTGCCAGATCCATGGGCTCAAGCTCAATGCCAAGAAATGTATAGTTATCCCCTTTGGGAAAAAAACATGTATCCATGAATTACCATATAGGTGGCAGTACACTAAACACCGAAGGTGTGATAAGAGACTTAGGGACACAGGTGGACAGTGGTCTCACTTTCGATAACCGCATCGTCACAACAGTCAGGAAATCCTTCTATGTGGCACACCTCATCACTAAGGGCTTTTCATCCAGAATAAAGGAGGTCGTTGTCCCACTGTACTCATCCCTCATTAGACCCATTATAGAATATAATGCCCCGTTTGGTATGTACCTCTCAAGACATCTGCAACAATTGGAAAGGCCAAAGAAATACCTCACTAAAAGAATCACAGGCCTAAAGCAGATGCCCTATGCTGACCGCCTTAAAAAACTCCAGCTATACTCTGTCACATATCATCTACTCAGAGGCGATCTTTGCTTAACATACAAGGCCATGTCAAATCCAGAGATGTTGGACATGCTACACTTAAAGAAATCCCAATCCCTCAGAGCCACACGCTCCAGGGATCTAAACCTTGTCATCACAATAAACAAAACATGCTGGAGGGATAGGTTCCTGACCCAGAGACTCCCCAGACTCTGGAATAGATTGCCCATACATGTCAAGCACAGTGCCTCTTTGGTCCTCTTCAAAAGAAACCTTGACGACTGGATGGGAGAAAGGAAATTCACCCCGGGGATCACGTCAGTCGCCCTGCTAGACAGGGGTCCAGGGAAGTAAATAGTGTGGGAAGAAATAGCCAGGGAATTGTTATGGCTAGGCTTGTATAGGCCCTAGGGCTGATAGCCTAGTACCAACCTATGAACCTATGAACCTATGAAATAGCTAGGACTATAAAGATTAGACTAACTGTGTTTCCTGTTATGACAGAACTGTACTATGGAATTATTTTAAGTTTTTGTGTGATTTCTGAACTCTTGAATAGCACTGTGGTGTAGTAGAATTGTATTGTGTTTTAATTATTTATTAATAAATACTTTAAAAACCTTTTACCTGTGGCTGGTTTGTGTAGAGACAAGTTAAGCGCAAGAGTAAATTGCATATTTAGAGTTTATTGTACAAGGCCACTCTAATAACCCTTGACTGATTAGTCACACTTACCAATTGGATAATAATATTGGACACCCTTTTAAGGGCCTTTGGGTAGCTGATAATTATTAGCTGGTGGTGGCAGTAATTACTACCGTATAGTCTGGGTAAAGGGGCACAGCTGGAGAATCTGTGCCAGCTTTTCCCAGGAGTGTCTGTAAAGTTGTATAAATACTTATCTCAAAGTGTGTGTGTGTGTGTGTGTGTGTGTGTGTGTGTGTGTGTGTGTGTGTCAGCTACTTGGGCAGAGACACGAAGCATTGGTTGGACAGACAGGGTACTGGAGGTTTTATTTTGCCAGCTAGGCTGAGATCTGGACCCTATAGCTGTGCCAGTGGGGAGTCTTATTGGGGACCTGGGGAGTAAGGGAGCAACCAGCCGCAGACTGACTTTGATCTCTGTGTGCACTTAAGGGAAATTGTACTTTACTGTGTGCATTTGTTATCCTTTCCTCTTATATGAGAGGTGTTAGTGGTGAGGACTGAGGCTCCTTGATCGCTGGGCCAGGGAGCGGGCGTCACACCCAGAATTTCCATATGGAAGATAATCAAAAAGAGTAAGAGAAAAATTAGAGGAAAGAAAAATACTTGCACAAGAAAAATTGTCAAAAGCTTCAAATGCAAATGTGTCTTCATAAATGCAACAGATTCATAAAAAACATTATATACAACAAGAAACCTTGGGCTATCTGGAAAAAGAAGCAACCAAGAAAGTTGTAAAATATAAAGAACAAAACACAGAGAATTTTGAAAGTTATAAGAAAGAAACATGGACATGGAATAGAAGAAGAGATCTGACATTGGATAATATTAGTGCAAAGCAGAAAGCCAATCTAATCAGTACTAAAAAAAAAGCTCCATAGATAGTTGAAGAAAAAAGCAGGCAAACACACACAGATATGGAAATGTTCACAATGCAAAAAATAAGAACATAAAGGGGGAATATGTAAAAGAAGATTAGTAAAGCAGAGTTAAACAAATAGAAACTGAAGTTATGGAATACCTGTAAAGTGAAGGATTTAGTGTAGAAAGTATAATACATATTATACAATGCCTACTCTAAAACGTGCACGCTGATTGGCCAGCCCAACCAGCGTGCCCGTTGTAAATCCCTCAATATACTAACGGAAAAAGGTCCGGTCGCCCGGACTTTTTCCGTTAGTATAAAACACTGCTCGCTATGTTAAAAGAGTTTAACATAGCGACACAGATTTAAAAAAAGCAACGGAGATCTCCGTTGCTTTTTTTAA
This sequence comes from Protopterus annectens, assembly GCF_019279795.1. Taxonomy (NCBI): domain Eukaryota; kingdom Metazoa; phylum Chordata; order Ceratodontiformes; family Protopteridae; genus Protopterus; species Protopterus annectens. Next base: position 206,676,434 of record NC_056734.1, read on the forward strand.
AGCTGTCTCGCTATGTTAAACTCCTTTAACATAGCGACAGTGTAAAAGCAACGGAGATCTTGCGATCTCCGTTGCTTTAAATTTCGCTATTAAATGAGTTTAACATGGCGAGACAGCTTTTAAAATAAGCTACGGAGTTCTCCGTTGCTTATTTTAAAGCTCGCCATGTTAAACCCATTTAACATAGCAAGATAAAAGCAACGGAGATCTTGTTCTCCGTTGCTTTTGCCCACTCTGATGTACTGCGAGGCATGCGCAGTACATCAGAACCATGAACACCAGACAGCCGCGGAAGGGCAGCAAGAGGCATTATACAATGCCATTATTTAAGAAAAGTAATTATTTCTTTTCTTAAATAATGTCATTATATAATAATAACCACTTCTGGGTAATGCTGGATTACCCACGGTTGTCTTTTTGGTCCTCGGGCTTCGGGGACCAAACCACCAACCGTGGGTAAATCCAGCATTACCCACACCCAGGCGTGGGTTATTGCTATATTATGTCATTGAATGATGGAACAATGAATCCCCAAAGTAAGGAGAAACAGGTAGAACTGGGAGTCATCTGAAGAAGAAATATGGACTTGGGAAAGAAAAAAGCGATTTAATATGGTGCAATATTTATGCAAAGGTGAAAGCAAAATTAATCAATACAAAAAAGCAGCATCAGATATTTGAAGAGAAATACAGGCAAAGACATCTGGATATGGACAAATTTACAATACAAAAAATAAAAAAACAAAGGGGGAAAGTAGGAAAGAGGATTAGTAATGCAGAAGTTAAAGAAATAGAAACTGTGGTTATGGATTACCTGCATATTGAAGAATTTAATGTAGAAAATCCAACTCTGGTAACATTGCAGCATTGTGGAACAGTAAGTCCACCAATTAAGGAGAAACAGGAGGAATGGGAAACATCTGATCAGTTGCCACATGAAGATACTGTGGAGCTTTCAGCAGGAAAACTGTACACACCAACTCTGACATAATCAATGTTGTGGAGTGATAGGCCAGAGAGTTCCCATATGAAAGAATAGATTACACAAAATGCAGCTGAAGAGAATATGTCACTGAAAGATGTTCCAGATCTTTCTGTGGAATGCTCACAGAAAAAAGAAAATAAAGAATGTGTCCTCAGCATACCTTTTAAGGGTAACTTCCGAGGAACGTACCTCATTTAGGGTCTTAAAAAGTTCATGTTCCTCGCAGTTCAACATTAAAAGGGTCTGTAACACATTCAGTGTTAGGAATTTTTTAAGTGAAATCCATGGTAAATAGAAATAAATCATATTAATTCACTAAAAGATCTTCTTTATAAGTAAAACCAGCATATTTCAACCATCTTATGACCTTCCTAGCTGAAGTTGTTAGTAAGCCATTAGTATGTGTTCCACATTTTGCCCATTTGTTCCACATTATGAGGGCTAGTGTTCCTCATTTTTGAGAGGGAAGGTTGAGAGCTATGGTCCTCAGTTTAGAAGAAAAATATCTAAGGGAAGAGTTGCTTGACTTCATAGAGATGGATAGACATATTAAGATTAATGAAAGAAATAGATTACAGAAAATCAATAAGAACCAAGTACAAATATGACTCAGTCATTGGCCATGAGGGTGTGAATGACCTGAGGCATACCTCCCTGGACTACATGAAAAGTGATGTGATGGAAATCTTGGATTATGATCATCATGGACCTGTTTAATAAAGATATAGGCAATCTCCAAACTCTTGACCCCACACAGTTTTGCTTTGCCCAGGGGGGATCCTGCCTGCTGAACCTGGTTGACTTCTTAGAGGCAGTCACCAAGGCTGTGGATAAGGGTAAGACAGTGCATACAACCTCCCCAGACCTGGCCAAGACCTTTGATACCATTCCCCACTCAGGTATCATTGATAAACTCAGCAAACTAGGCATCAGCCCTTACATCACTAGGTGGCCTGCAAACTGGCTCGCAGACAGGATGACAGGACCCACAGAGTGAAAGTTGCGGATTCCAAGTCAGACTGTTGACCAGTCATGAGGGGAGTCCCACAGGGCTCGGTCTTGGGCCATCTCCTGTTTGGCATCTACTTCTCAGAAGTCCAGGGCAACACAGAAGGACTCTGGCTGACTAAGTTCACTGATGACTGCAAGTTAGGAGTCATTATCAACTCCTGAAGTGATGCAGACATCCTACAAAAGGTCTTCTGTGGGACCAATGACTGGTGTCAGAACCATGGCCTGAAGCATAATGCCAAAAAATGCATTATCATCTTCTTTGCAAAAAACTCAGTTCCCACAAATTACCACATTGATGGGAGCCCACTGAACACTGAAGGGGCCATAAGAGATCTGGGCACCCAGGTCGAGAGCGACCTCACCTTTGGCCACCACATTGCCACTGTGGTCAGAAAGTCCTTATATGTGAAACATCTTATAACCCAAGATTTCGCATCCAGGAAGAAAGAGGTCATCATCCCTCTCTACTCATCCCTCATTAGACCAGTCATCAGATATAACGCCCTGTTTGGCATGTACCTGACTAGACACCTACAACAGCTGGAGAGGCCACAAAAGTACCTCACAAAAAGATCCTAGGCCTTAAACACATGTCCAGCATGGACAGACTCCAGAAACTTTAGCTGTTCTCAGTCTATTATCATCTAATTAGAGATGATGTCTACTTGATATACAGGGTCTATATCATATGAGCGAATCGCACAAATTGCAAATGCTCATAATATTGAACGTACTGGACCTCAAACTTCCTATTGTGGGGGGCTGCACCCCCCACACCCCCCACTAAATATATATTCGAACTCTGAGATCACACTACAGTGAGGAAAGGGTAAATATCCCATTCTTCACTGTACCGCAATCTCAGAAAAAGCACTTCGAGGTCCGGTACATTCGATATTATGAGCATTCACAATTTGTGTTATTTGCTCATGTGATATACACCCGACTTGCAAAACCATGTCTGACCCAGCCCTACTTGAAATGCTACACCTAAAGAAATCCCAATCCCCCCGTGCCACACGCTCCAGAGATCACAACCTCATTACCACAATTAATAAAACATGCTGGAGGGACAGTTTAATTTCCCAAAGACTGCCCATACTCTGGAATAAGCTTCTCATTCATTTATTTATTTATTTATTTATTTTTATTTTACATTTGTTGACCGGGCTAGTCCAGCTGGATATATGTCCATTTTCAGTGGAGGCCCGGGGAGAAAAGCTCCAAGACAGATACAAACAGCCAATAAGGCATTATTACATGAGAATAAAAACAATAAGTAGATATAGAAGATATTATATACCTTTAACAGTAAATAACATAAAAACTATATACAAAGTTTAGCGCAAGATAATATGAATATGCTAGTGGCTAAAAGAATAGTATCCAGGTTCTTACTAGATTAAATTAGTGGAGAGAGAACAGCTAGAAAATATATTAGTAGCATTCATGATAGGTTAGTCAGGGTTGGTACAAGGGCACAGCCAGTGTGTTTTGAGGAAGGTTTTAAGTTTTTGTCTGAAGAGTGATAAGGAAGGAAGGGAAGTAAGTTTAATAGGTAGAAGGTTCCAGTTTTTCCCAGTTGTATTTGAGAATAGAGAGTCCCCAGCCATGTTGTGAGACTTGTTGATGTTAACTAGTAGTTTATTTGAAGAGCAAGGCATTAAGATTTTTGTAGGGGGTTATGAGGTCTGAGAGTACTGGAGTATTGTTTGGCTGGTAAAGGACCTTATGGGCAATTGTAAGTTGGTTGAGTTGAAGCTGGTTTTGAAGTTCAAGCCATCCAAGTTGCTTAAGATTCTGACAGTGATGGGTTCTGAAGGGTTTACCAGTGGCAAATCTGGCAATATTATGATAAGAGGTAGCAAGTTTGAGAAGATTCATTTTGGATAGGTTAGTGTATATTGGTGAGGCATACAGTAGAGATTAGATGGGAGTGGGCAATGGTAGTTCTTGCTATTGGAGTAAGGAAGGGTTTGACTCTGTACAGGCAGCCCATTTTTCTGTTAACTGATTTTATAGTATTGTTAATGTGGGTGTCGAAGTTAAGGTTGTTGTCTATTGTAATACCAAGGAGTTTGGTGGTAGAGTCTGCGTAAATGAGGGTACCATTGTTAGAAATGACTGAGATATCTATTGGTGTGGACCTACAAGTAGGAGTAAATAGTAGGAGCTTTGTTTTTTTGGGATTCAGTAGAAGGCAGCGCTTTAAGAACCATGTCTCAACTATACTAAATATTCATGTCAAGCACCTCACTGGCCCTCTTCAAGAGAAATCTTGACGAGTGGATGGGTAACAGAAAGTTCACCCCAGGGATCACTCCAGTTGCTGTACTGGTTAGGGGCACTGTGAAATAACATCAGGTGGCATGGTGCCTGGGCAATTCTTTGGGGCTAGGCTTGTAAAGTCTCCAGGGCCATTAGCCTAGTACACATCTATGAACCTATGAACCAAAATGTTAGAAGTCTGATAAAAAAAATGAACACAGTAAGCAAGACTATTAACAGAAAATCAAGTCACAGAACACAAGTAAATAGGGTATATTACTGTGCAGCAAAAGTAATAACAGATAAAGTCTTACAACAAAAACTATAAAGCAATTAAGACATGAAGTATCACTGTTAGAAGAGTATCGAAGAGGGAACAGATCAGCAAAAACACTTAGAAGGACAGAAGTGATAAAAGCAATGCACAGTATTAGAACAGAACAGGATCTATTGTGCACTATTGCAAATAACAAACTAAAGATATCACCATAGGCAGAAAAACGTAGAAGATATCCAGATAAATATAAAGGAAAAGTACAAAATAAGCAAGTCATTGATGAAGCAAAAGAAATAGAAGCACCACCAAAAATAGAAGAAACAGACACTTTTGCAGAAATATCTATGAAGACGCCGTGGAACATAACAAAGATGATAAAGCGATTGAAGAAGTAAGAGAAATAGTCAGAACTTAATGTACAACATGGAGAGAGACATGACTGAACTAGCTGAATATGTGTCCCAGGCAGGTATGTCCCTAACCTTAAGCAGCATTCTACTGTCACCCAGAAAGATGCCTCAATACAAATAGAAAATGATTGACTTTAACAATTGGCTTAGTTTCTGGTGTCATTCCAGGGGGGTCCAGTACCTGACAGCCTAGGAAGATATGATCGACAGACCATGATGCTTTGTCAGAGATGGCCTGCATCTTTCTCACTTGGGCTTCAGGTTTCTTGCAAATGCTCTTGCCTCCCCCATAATGCCTTTTTTAGGAAAAGTGATGAGGTTAAAACTACTAACATTACAACTAAAATGCAAATTAAAGGTCATGCTGCTTAACACTAGGAGTCTAAACATGAAACTGTACTAATTGCAAGCATTCTTAAGCCTGGAAAATGCTGACATCTACACAGTCACAGAAACCTGGTGCAAAGCTGAAGAGAGCACCTTAGCCTTACCTGGTTACTTATCCTATCATGCATTCTGACCCCAAACTGTGGACATTAATGCCAAAGGAGGTGGAGTTTCAGTATATATTAAAGACATACACACCTCCGGGCTGGTTAAACAGTATGACACACAGGAGACACTCCAGGTGCAGTTAACCATTGACAAGACCCCTATATAAATCATAACTAGCTACCGGCTCCCAAATATGACTCAAGATACCCAGTCTGCCTATCTGGACCTCTTCGAATCTATCAAGATTCCACCTTTTACTCTGATCCTGGGTGACTTTAACTACTCAAACATAGATTGGAATGACTACTCATGACAGAACACAAATGCCCAGAGATTCCTCGATTTTGTCAATGCAAATACCTTAGAACAGCTAGTTGATACCCCCACAAGAGGTGAAAATATCTTGGACCAACATGAGTAACCACTGCAGTATCCCTGCGGCATCATCCTCCCTATTAAGATCTCACCATAAAGAGGTCACTTTTGAAGTCACCATTTCCCCTGACTCCCCTCTAGCTAGAGTCAAACAAAAAAACTTCTCCAAAGCTGATTACAGCCTCCTGAGGGATGTATAAACAGCTTCACAGCCCCCTGCTCCTCTATAGGAGCTGGCTCCAGTATGTAAAACTACACCAAAGCACTACATGAGCATTTATATAGGTGCATGGAATCAGGAATAACCCACAAGACTAAATCTTCCTCAACAAAGATGAGTAAACCTGCCTGGTGGACATCTGTAATAAATGAACTCTATAAAAAAGGGAAACAAATTGGTGTCCAGGACCAAGAAAGAGCAAGTGCCCAATTGGAAGCAATCTCTCCTTAGCCTGAACAAGCAAATAAGAGCACTAGTGAAATCCTCCAAAGCAAACTTCAAGTATAAATTGGCCAGATTTACTAGAGACAATCATAAGGCCTTCTTCACATATGTCCGCAATCTCAAAGAAAGCACCCAGATATGTTCAGAACTGGTGGTTAAGAACACCACATATACAAATGCCATAGATATAGCAAACTTGTTGACTAACAGATTAATTGAAAACTTTATCCCTCTGTCCCCATCAGTAAATCAGGACATCATCCGTACCTGTCTCCTTCACTTTATATCTACGGAACAGGTCATCACTGCTCTCTCAAAGGCAAGAAATACAGCCTCCATGGGACCTGATAACACCCCAGGCTGCATCCTACATGAACTCAGACAGGAACTTGCAGCACCACTAGGCACCCTATTCAATCAAAGCCTGAGTACTGGCTTCATCCTAGCTGAGTGGAGGACAGCCACTGTTATCCCTTTACACAAAGGTGGATAACAGGAAATTATAGACCCCCTCAGTCTAGCTAGCCTGATCTGCAAGGCCATGGAAGGGATTATCATGCACCTCTTCAACAAGAACATTGGCAGCCTCCAAACACTCAAACCCACACAATTTGGCTTGGTCAAGGAAAGGTCATGTCTGTTAAATTAGGTCGACTTCTTTGAGACAGTCACCAAAGCTATGGATGAGGGGAAGATGGTGCACACTGCCTACCTTGACCTGGCCAAAACCTTCAACACTATTCCCCACTTGGGCATAAAAGATAAACTCTCTCAACTAGGCATCAATCAATATGAAGCTAACTGGTTCACTGATAGCACCTATCTAGTCAATACAGGAGAAGCCACCTCAAGCAGTAGACCTGTAGTGAGTGGCATACCTCAGGGTTCGATCTTGGGGCCTCTGTTATTTGGGATATACTTTTCTGTGGTGCAGGCCAAAACCAGTGAGTTATGGTTGATTAAGTTTGTGGATGACTGCAAGCTGGGCACAGTCATCAATTCCCTAGTGATGTGGATACCCTCCAAGAGGGTCTCACCCAAACAAATGACTGGTGCCAGAAACATGATCTCCAGCTGATTACCAAAAAAAGCATCTTCATCCACTTTGGGGAGAGTGACGTCCCCACAAATTATCACATTAATAACAATGTCCTAAGCACACAATCAGTCATGAGGGATTTGGGTACCCTGCTTGATAGCAACCTGACTTTTGACCACCATGTTGCTTCCATTGTACGGACAGCTTTCTACATGGCCCACCTCATAAGTAAGGGTATCTCACCCAGGGACAAGGACATCATAACATCCCAGTATCCTGCCCTTATAAGACCCATTATTGAGTACAATGCCCTGTTCAGCATGTAGCTTGCAAAGCATATGCAGCAGCTGGAGAGAACACATAGGTTCGCCACCAGAAGAATCCATGTCCTCAAAAATCTACCATACACAGATAGGTTAAAAGCCCTATCCCTCTACTCAATTTCATACAGACTCTTCAGAGGTGACCTCTGTCTGCCATACAAGGAGATCTTGGACCTTGCTTAATGAGACTGCTGCATATCTGCAAGTCAAGCTCCACTGGAGTAACTGCACACACAGCCTCAACCTGGTCTGTGACATCAATAGGACTTGGTGGGACAGATTTGTGTCCCAGAGACTCCCCCATCTGTGGAATAGACTCCCTCTACACATCAAGTAGAGTAGCTCTTCACCCCTTTTTAAGCACAACCTGAATAACTGAATGAGAAACTGAAGCTGCATCCCTGGGATTCAATCCATGTCCCTGCTGGACAGGGGCATCAGGTGCTGACTTGACTAAACTCTTGGCTAGGCGTATAAGGGCCTCAGGGCCAATAGCATAGTAACTTATTATGATCCTAAGATATGAAATGGGATAAAGGAATGGCCAGAGAAATTGAAACAGAATTAAGAAAAGCTGTTAAATAGAAAACCCCAGGCCCAGATGCAGTACCTAACTTTATTTATTTTTATTTTATTTTATTTTTGTTAACCGGGAAAGTCCGACTGGACGCACAACCCGATCACATAGCAGCTTTGTTAACACCATGAAATACAATACTCTGTCTTAACAGTGACCATGTAAGCTGTCCTAAAAACAAGAAAATAATAAGTGTCTTCCAAAAATGTATAAACTACATTATATAATGGAACTGATGCCGACAGAAACTCACTCATGTCAATAGAACAAAAGGGTAGCAAAAGAGAGTCATACACAACAAAGGATCATTTGTTGTTAAATAAAGTCATAATGGACAATTATAAAAAGGGGAAGAATCTATGTATGGCATGTATAGATTACAAAAAAAGCATTTGACAGCGCTTTACATTAATGGATAAAATGTTAACAGATGTATAACATATACCCTACATTGATCAGTTTCATTACAGTGACCATGAAACAGTTGCATACCACTTTGCAGTTATGCCATGATAAAGGACAAATTATTATCACAGAGAGAAAAATTCAAAGGGGGATATTCCAGGGTGACTCTGTCACTGTTGCTCTTTTGTCTTGCCCTTAACGCATTAAGCTGTCTACTTAACGAGTTAGGTCATGGTTCCAATTTTGTTCCCACACAACACCAAAGTAAAGACTTCTCATCTTTTTGCGGATGACTTAAAACTGTACAGCTCATCAGATGTGGAGCTGAAAGTGCAATTGTAAGTGGTCAAAACTTTCTTGGATGATATAATGATGTCATTTGGTCTTAATAAATGTGCAAAAGCAACATTTAAAGCAGGAAAGCTGCAGCACCAAGAAAATATCAGGCTGGGGCAGGAGTGTGATATAAAGAAACTTGAGCAAGAGGGAATGTATAAATATTTGGTAAATGATGAACAATTGACAATAAAACATGAACAAATGAGAACAAAATTCAGTAAAGAACATTTTAGAAGACTAAAAGTAATACTGAAAGTAGCCCTGACATCTAGAAACAACGTCCAAGCCATAAACCAATTTGCTCTTCCTGTTCTAACTTACAGTGAAAGTTTTAAAACATGTGGAGAACAAGTCTAAGATGACTTCCTTGCTTAGTTTATCAGATGCATATCAGTGTCCAGTGGGAATGGAAGTCAAACCAGAAGTAGACAGAAATAAGACAGCAACTGAGTGTGCCAAAAAACAACAGAAAGAATATAAGGTGAAGGATTAGATGACAAGGCAAAAAATGTGGAAAAGGCATAAATGTATTTGCAAATACAGAAAACTCCTGGATCAACCTTATTTTGACCAGGGTCTGATGCAAGCATGGTTAAGGAGAGGTGAATTTAAGCCAAAAGATGAAAGGTTAATAGTGGCGGCCCAGTTTAGTGGACAATATACACATTGGTTTATAAAGTCCATTGAATATTTCTGAGAAACAGACAAATGCAGGTTTTGTAAAACAGAATTGGAAACAGTCTCACATCTTGTTGCTGGGTGTGATACACTAATGGCAGAGGGCCTGTATACTGAAACGCATAAAAATGTGGCAAGGCTGTTGCTTTGGGGGTTATACAAACATTACAATACTGAAGTAGCTGAGAAGCATTGGAAACATGAGACACAAAGCATTATAGAAAATAATAAAGTTTATATCACATTGGATCACCCATTATCAATAGTTCAAAAAAGGATGCGAGAAAACCAGATATAGAACTCTATGAAAAGAAGACAAAAGTAGCATTGATCACTGAAATTGCTGCACCCAGTAATTATTGTGCTTATGTACAGAGACACACAAAGTCATAAAATAGCAGGATTTGCAGGCAGAAATAAGGGCAATGTGAAAGAAGGATACCCAGACATTTATAATATTAGTAAGAGTAATGGATCTCATAAAAAAATAATTTACAGTCACACTTAGATATGCTACCAATACAAGTAACTCCATATGGATTGCAGAAAGAGTCAATTCTGGGCACATTGTGGGTCCCGAAAAGAGCACTTTTGGCTAACATCAAAGGTTGAATCAATACTAATTTGTGAATTTTAATCATACCTTGACTTCAGAATGTGGTCCATTCCTGTCATGGTATTAGAAATCCAAAAGATATGAAGACATTAAACTGTCAGATTCAGGAAGTGGGATTACTGACTCCATTAACATCAGCCTTAGTACTTTTTGATTGAGCTCATTCATAAATTGACAAGGGAAGAGTGTGGGAAATTATTAAATGTCTTGCCCTATACAGTGGGTATTCATACAAATGTAATTGGCTGTTTAGGAACTAATAATCGAAAATATTGTGGCACTACTGGAAACGCACTCTGGCGATATACAGATAATGCAGCACTGACAATGTTTTACAGAATATCCTCACCCTGAAACGTGTTTGTTTTGTTAAAGGATCTTTCAGTACTGTTCTTCCTTCCTACATTTGGACATCTGCCCACACATGCTTTTTCCTACAAATCTCTTGTCATGTGAACACTCAGCTCATTCTGTGTGGCACAAAGACAGAACACATCATGGATGGCCACTGCTGCCCCTGGCAACCAGAGGCCTGTTAAAGTAGAGAAAGGAAAGTTATCAATATGTGTCAATCTGTCTGCAACAGGAGGAAAACAAGTCTTTAGCTGAAACTGCATAATAGAAAACTGGATTTGAAGTCAGTATCTGAATGGCAAAATTATATTCAAATGTATATTTTTCATCTACAATGTAAAAAAGTCCATCTCACAACCCTACCGAAGTGAGGAGTCATGTTAACTTAATATAGTATTCTCGTCTGTAAAACAGAACTGGAAAATCTGCTTAAAATTGAGCTAAACTCTTGGTGTAGTAGTCAACAAAGTTGAAAAAAATCAAAAAGCTTGCCTGGAATAGCAAGCCTCTTAAACTGATTATACAGAAGCAAATTCAAACTTCATATCATCCTGCACATGCTGCCTATATCTGTGAGTTGTGTAGTTATGCACGTATGTTCACACACACACACACACACACACACACACACACACACACACACACACACACACACACACACACACACACACACACACATATACATATACATAAAACAGCAGCAGAATGACATCCAACACAATATCAAATTAAACACAGAAAATTAAAACAAAAGGAAAAGCCTCTTTGTTCAAAGTAATCCACTGTTGTATTCCTGCAGGTATTTTGCAGACAGCTAGCCAGAGTAGAATGTACACTTTCTTAAAATCAAGCAATGAAACCATGAAGCAATCCTTCTTTTAGGTTTATGTTGTCCAGTTTATTCAAAGTATTGAGCACTTTCATTTATGAGACTTCATCGGATACAATGTTTCTTCCTGAAAAAACATTGCCATTCTAGTTGTTTAAATAACCGTAAATTATAGGATTTGATGGAAAACTTACCTTATGTCTGGGGGTAAGACTATGGTTCCTGATTGCTTTATAACTGAGCAGGGTTTATATCACATAGTCGAAGTCTTATAACTTCGAACATGTAATGCTCGAACCATTATATTCGAAGTTACAAAACCTCCACTATGGATAAAAAGAAAAGAAAAGGAAAACAAAATAAACTGTTTTAAGCAGGGGGACAAGCCCCCCTGCACCCCCCACACCACCCGCTACTTAAATATACCAATTCCGAGATCGCACCCCATTAAACAAAATGGAAACCTCCACTTATGGAGATTTCCATTGAAATGCTCAAACTTTTACAAATTCGAACTTATGGTTTCGACCATATGAGGTTCGAACTTGTAAAAGTTCGACTACGTAATAGGAACCTGTTGGGCATACTGGTGGGAGGGGATATAAAGTCTATAATTAGAATAAGAGTCATGGATTGTCTAATATTCAGGGCAGCTAATTGGAGGGAAGGATAAGTTCCTAATTAAAATAAGAGTAATAAACTGGTTACGCTATGGCTAATAGTTTGGCTAGCTGATTTGGAGGGAGGCCAAGTCCATAATTAGAATATGAGTCATAGACTGCATATAAATTAAATTAATTTATTTATTGACATTTGTTAACAGGGTTAGTCCAGCTGGGCTAGGAGCCCATTTTCAGTGGAGACCCGAGGAGAAAAGCTCCAATTACAGACAGAGAGATATAAAGTATACATAACAGTTAAGAGTACAATAATGACATGCATAAGAGATTAAAACAATCATTAATTGCCTAAAATAGTCCAAGTTCAAATATATTCTGTAATTACAAGGCACACCAAACAATTTTTTTTTCTTTTCTTTAAATGTGTGAGTGGTGTAAGTATCTAATTTTATAACTGGTGTGGTAAGGTATACAATAGGAACCATGAGAGGGGTGAAAAGTGTGCCTAGAGTTGAAAAAAGATGTTGGTGAAAAGTAGATGTGAGAGAAATAAGATACAGAGAGGAATGTATTTAATGGTTGTACAACAGAAATTGTACTGGAATGAGAAGAAAGTGTGCTGTGAAGTTGCAATGAAGAGTGCACTACAGAGAGAAAGTGGAGCTGGGTAGGGTCATGGCAGGAACAACTTTCTGTTCTAAAAAAGTGTAGTTTGAGTTCTTTCTTGAATTGTAAAGGGTGTGAGATGGAGCCTAATTGGGATGGGAGGTTATTCCATGCCTGGGGTAGGGTAGATTTGAAAAGTAATCTACCAATAGATTTTTTGGTTGGTACTTGTTAAGGAGTTGTTGATTAGATGTCCGAAGTGTGCAAGTTGGTGTGTAGATGTATACCAAGGAAGACAGGACAGGGCATGAAGATCGTGTATAAAGTATGGAATTAATAATTTGTAACTGAGATAGTAGGAGTTGTTGTGGGAGTTCTAGCCATTGTAGTGAGTTCAGTGAAATGCAGTGGTGTGAGTTATGTGGGGAGTTTGTAATAAACCTTGCTATTTTGTGGTACGTTTGTTGGAGTTTGGCCAGGGTAGTTGCTTGAATATTAGTTAGTATAGGGGTGGCATGGAGTAGGGAGGGGAGAAGAAGAGCCTGTGACAGGGACAGTCTGGCATCATAGGTCAGGAATCTATGATTTCGGTAGAGCATACCAAGCTTTAGGTGAGTTCTCTTTATACTTTGAAGGATGTGTAGGTTAAATTTAAGTTCATCATCAATGATGGGTCCTAGAAAGTTTGTGTGAGAGTCAGGTTGAATGGTGGTGTTATTAAAGGATGAGATAAGAAAGTTAGACTTTCGGTGAGAGAGAGTCCGGGGGAAGAATAGCAGAAGTTTGGTTTTCTTGGGGTTTAGGATAAGAAGATTTTCAGCCATCCATTTTTCTACAAAAAGAAATGTGTCCTGGGTGAGTGTGTGAAGGTCAGAGATACTGTTGGATGTGCAGATTAGAGTTGAATTGTCGGCATATTGGACTAGTATAGATTGTTTGCAGGAGGCATATAGATCATTTGTAAAGATGTTGAATAGTAGGGGTCCAAGGATGGAGCCTTGAGGCACCCCAGTGGTTACTGGGAGGTAGGGTGAGCAGGAGGAGAGCCAATGAACAGATTGCTGTCTGTCAGAGAGATAACTAGAGAAAAAGGTTAGGGAGGTGGGAGCTAGATTGAGGTTAGAAAGTTTAGTTAGAAGCAGGGGGTGAGAGTCAGTGTCAAAGGCTTTTGAGAGGTCAAGGAAGAGGCTGGATACTAGGAGGTCTTTGTCTCGAGCTTTGGCTATTGAGTGTGTGAAAGACAGGAGGGCTGTAGAGGTGCTGTGATTAGGGCGGAAGCCATGTTGGGAGTGAGGAGGTTATGTTCTAGGAGATAGTTTAGGAGTTGAGAGTGTACACATTTTTCTAAGAGTTTGGAGAGAGGAGAGAGGATGGCAATTGGACGAAAGTTAGATGGGTCAGTTGAGTCTCCCCCTTTATGCAAGGGGGTAGTGAAGAAGGATTTCCAAATGTCTGTTACTGTAGATTCCTGGATAGATCTATTTATTAAGATAGATACTGGGTAGGCTATGGATTCAGCAGCTAATTTGAGGAAGGAAGGAGGGAGGTTGTCAGAGGAGGGAGAGCAAGGTTTAAGCTTTAGAAGGAGGGACTTTATATATGAGGTTTGAACTGCTTTGAAGGAGAAAAGATTACTGTTTTGAGGCTTGGGAGGGGTATAGGGGTTATCTGAGTTGTGGTTTGAGGGAGTAAGTTTCTAGACAGTTTTGATGAAGTGTCTATTTAGAAGGGTAGCAGTTTCTAGAGGGCTATTATTTGGGCAAGGGGGGGGGGGTTGAGTTGGACCAGGTTTGAGAATTTTCTTTAAGGTGGACCAGAAGTTTTGTGGATTTGTTTTACAGTTATTTTGGGGAGAGTTGTAGTATGATTTTTTGTCCTTACAGATATGCCTTTTGACAAGATTCCAGAGTTCTTTATATTTGTGAAATAGGGTATGTTGTTTATACTTAGTCCAGGCTTTCCAAGTGTTGCCACGGTATTTCATGAGTGATTTAGTTTCTTTAGAAAGCCAGGGGGCAGAGTTAGATTTGATTCTGATATGTCTTGTAGGGGCTAGGGAGTTCAGAATATCAAGGAATATGCTATTAAATTTGTGAACAGCATCATTTAGGGGCAGTTTTTTAAGGATGGACCAGTCAATAGAAGAGAGGATAGAGTTGAATTGGGTAGTATTAAAGTTAAGTAAATTACGGCAGTCTCTATAGGAGTAAGATTTGAGTGCTTGTGAAGAGTGGCGTAATATGCTTGTAGGATGATGGTGACTCAAAGAATTAGGTAAGGTAGTTGGATTGTGGTACAGGTTGGGAGAGTTTGTGAGAATCCAGTCTATGGTTAAAGTGGAAGAGGTGTTATTATGTAGGTAAGTAGGGGATGTTATTAGTTGGTGGAATGCGTAGAGGCTGATGGACAGCTGTGGGGAGTTAGTGGCAAATTTGGCCCAGTCTATGTTAACATCTCTTAAGATGACCGTTTCGTATGGTATGTTGTGAGAGAACCAGGAGAGGATAGATTCTAGGAGAGCTTCTAAAGCAGAGAATATGACTTTCCTCAGAAATGATAAAATCTATATTCCATTGGTTTAGGTACAGTCTTATCATATGACTTAAAACACATGATGTAATCCTCCAGAAGTGTTCCCAAGAAATTGTTTAACTGGCAACTTTTTTATTAGCCTGATGAAGTCCAAATTCTATGTGGATGAAATTCCTTGTTAATAAAGAACCTTCCATGTGTAACTGCTTTCTTTCGTTTTGTTTTATATAGAGAAACAAAGATAAATAGATCAATAGACAGATAGCTAATTCGATATAGATATATTATATACACCCATATATAACACCCCCATGCATACAAGATAAATGACTAATAATCAAGAGCTGGACATGACAGGTAGGATATGGAGAAGAAAGGTCTGTCACAGCAAGCCTTGGATATACACTTGGTTGGGCGTAGTAGAAGGCATATACAGATCACACAGACATCAAACAGTTACTGGAGCTTATGACAGACAGCTGTTCCAGTCTTTATATCATGACTGACCCTTAATATTGGACTGGAAAGAACTTTTGCAGGAGGATGTGAATGCCTGAGAGGAAAGGAACTGCAATCTGCCAGAAGTGGATCTGCCCTACTTATGCAAGAAAGCTAGAGGAATTCCTCAAGCTGCTGCAGTTTTTTTGTACTATATTGGTTTGCCTTTAGACATTGGATACAGGCACCTGAAGGACGGATAAACTTCTTTTTACTTTTGCCAATGTAAGGTACATGCTTGATGCTGCTTTACTTGTTTTTGCTCTGAGAAACAATGCTGAGAAAGATTGTGAATATTACTAGTTGTTTTGGAGTGAAACCATTAATTTCCTATTTATATCTGATCTCTTTCTATTTGTTATTGCTATTGCAATGTATGGTCACTCCATAGTAAGTGCATGATAAAAGCAAGAAACTTCATACTATATACAATTATATGATGAGAGATTAGCATACCTTATACCACTTCATGTTTCATTGATTTCAAATTATGAAATATCGAGTAACAAACACAGTGTACATCTATGAAACAGACTTTATGCAGAGGAGCAAGCCCCTCTGTATCCACTACATGTCCACATCTCTCTATGTATACTAACTCTCACAAAGAAAACATACTAAACCTGTATGTGATGATCTAGCAACACCTGGATGATAAGCCAGTCACATCAATCACTTTATTATCACCCACAAAAGAATGAGATGGAGATGTTCCATATATTTATAAAGAGAACTTGGTATGTAACATAACAAAAACAGGAAAAAAGTATGGATAAATTCCATTTGGAACCTGAACAGCTCCAACAAATAAAAGAAATCCAAAAATGGACTCTACAGCCATTCAATTAAATTTATTTACAGAATTATAAATAAAACATTGGAACTAGTATAAAACATGGACAGATGTATTTTCCCAATTAGCTTCTTCAGTTATCCCTAAATATTTTTGTAGCCCCCCCCCCCCCCTCCAGCAACAGCCCATGATGTGGGACATCTGCCTGCACAATCACTTTTCCTAAATACACAGTAACAGTGGCTGCATCAATTTGGAAGACAGGGAAACACATTCCTCCACTTCCTTCAAGTTAGTGTGACCCCATGGGTAGAATACTTAGGGACTGGAGGTTTGTTAGTGCAGTCCCTAGTAGTGCAGGTGAAAGATATTTACATTTTGCTGAAACTTACAAAATGCACAGCATTGGCATGTTGTACGTCCACCCACAAAGCAAAGCAATGAGAACCACAATAAAGAACTGTGTATGCCCACCCACAAAGTAATGCATTGAAAACAAAGACAGACAGCATCAGTCACATGCAAACAGCATAGGGTTACTAGTCCATTTGTACTGTGATGCAGGGTATATGGCATCAATTCACTGTGTACACATCTCTGCAGAACTGCTAGACCATGGGGTTCCAAAAATAGCAGCCAAGGTGCAAGCAGCCCTCACAAAGACTTCATCTGGGATACAGCAGTTTTCATTTCTGACATGAAACTACTATGTTTTGACATTAATTTGTTTGAGGAAAGACTCTGATAAGTTGAAAACAGCAAAAAATTCCTATCTTATAATGATAATGTGAATTTATTATGTCAAAATATATGTTTGCAGCACTAGAACTGTCATATGTCTTTGTTACAGGAAACTTACATGTGACCCAAAAGCCAGGCAAAGAAGCTATACCATGTCTGTTGGACATTATTATAAGAAGATTCTCAGATCATTACAGGGGCAATTTCAGACATTTTGAAGCAGTTTAAAGACCTTAGTGACACTAGCACCACAAAAATGAGGAGATGAAATCCTTAGCAGCGGCTCATCACATAAAGATTTCTGATGCCAAAGTTGTAATGAGGGCTACAGCTCAGGAGGAATGGATATAATACAATTTGAAGATAAAAAGATAAAACATCATTACAAGGTAGAACTGAGGTAATAGAAAATGTAAGGAAAATTTGAGGAGTGCAAAGAAAATTGAATATGTCCAACTACCCAGAGTCCACTGGTCAGGTGGAGAAAACAAACCCTACCATAATCCATATATGATAACAGTACATCAAGCTCCACAGGAAAAAGACTGGAACATTAACTTACTTTTAGTATTAATGGACAACCTTGTCCCTTCAAATAAATCCACTAGCACACATACCTCTCAATTGTCCAGATTTTTGCCTCACATTTTTGGCCTGTTTCTCATAAAATTATGTTTTTCAGGCAAATCGAGAGTCGAAGTCAGAAAATAATGACAGACATTTGAGTTTCACACATCACTTCCTTTAGAAAATTCATGCTAAGGCAAAACCTGTTAGTCTAGCAACTTTCTAAGTTTGCAAGAGCAAAATTTAAAAAGTGTCCCTATTTTTGAGCCTTTTTATCATCTTTATTTGTGGCATTGTCCACATTCTTGCTCTAAGAGGTTGAGCAGTACTCTAGCGACTCACCTCTTTTTAATTATGACTGGAAGGAAAATAGCACAGCCTTTGTATTTTCTACTTTGCACTTCTGACTGCAGACAATGCAAGCCTGGCATGTGCCATGACTGCCCATGGTCATGTGACCCATCTAAGAGAGCACTGAAAAGAAATCTTTGCCTTTGCCCAGAGTAATTTGAAAAACAGTGTGCAGGCATATATTCTTATTCTAACAGAAATGTCAGCCTCAGGGTATACCAAATAGCAGTCAAAGTAGTCTTTTCTTCAATTAAAGCAGAAAAGGCAGAAGTAAAGAATTTCTTATGAAATTCAGATGGAATATTCATGACAATAAATAAGATTTCACCAGTGGTCTATCAAAAAGAAATAAAGAAAAATACACTGGTGAAGGTTTACTTAAATGGGTTCATATTAATCAATTACAGCCCTTCCAGTAACATAGAAGAGTTGTACCTATCCAAAAAAGACAGCAAGTAAACCTGTGAAATTAAAAACTGACTCTGAACAGCTGTCTGAGGATACCTTCCAAAAGAACAAATAATGGCAAACTTCTATCTCCTTCCTGTGCTGGTAATTACTGACAATGTACCTTGCTGGGCACTTACATTCATTTGGGTGGGGAGGATATAGGGAGCAATGCCTTTTATTTTATTATAAGATATTACTATTAATAATAACAGTTATTGTACACTAATGTAAGGATTTTTTCTCCTTTTTAAAGCTATACAGCACTTTTATTTAATGCCTGCTCATTAAACTATATCAATTTATTTTTAATAGAATAATAAGTTATATCATTATACAAACCCAATCTGCTATGTGCTAGCTGTTCTAATTTTTAGTTTAGTTAGAACCTAAAATGATAGATTTGAAAAGAGGGTAATAAATACTGAGCCAGCTTGTTTTCTACTGATAGACTAAATTCACAGAAGATTCAGATAATTGCTCAGATGCATAAAAAGACTTGAGCCAGCAGTAGCCATCTGCATCAGGGAGATATACTAACACTGTGCTTTAGCGGTACCTAAAAATGACAGGAGATAGAGGGAACAGTAGGCATCATGGGTACCTTTTATATACCATGTCCTAAAGGCACTAAAACAGATCTAAATCCTGTACACTCCCACCTCAGAGGATATTAGTCCTCTGTGCCACCACTACACATTAGGGACAGATGAAAATATCAAATTGTTTGAAAAATATTTAAAGTTTATGAACCCTGCACCACTGATACAGAATGCAACAGCATTAAACCACTATGTTAACTAAGCAGTCTAATGAGGGTTATTTTGCATAACAAGAAGTATAAACTCTAATGTTTTGCATTATTCAATGATTATGGCTGTGTTTGAGTTATGAGAGAAAGAGTACATGTAGGATGTGACAGCAGGAGTGTTTCTGTGTGTGTGAGGGGAGGCTTCAGTACAAATTCCGGAGGAATAGTAGATGACACCATGGATATTTTTTACAGTATTACTTGGACTTGTATAAAACGTTACTATAGCAAGAGCTCTAACTTCACAGTCCACTCTGTGAACACTATGAAGTATGAAACTCTAATGTCTGTCATTACTAACTGACTGTAAGGCTATATGATGTATGAGGACTGGGGCAAAAAAACAAAAAAAAGACATCAGGGACAGGTAAGAGGTATGTCAGAGTGTGTGTGTGTGTGTCCATGTCTGTGTGTGTCGGCACATGTGCATAAATGTGTTTAAATGTGTGTGTATATGTGTGTGAAGAAGAGTGAATGTGTGTGGGGGGGTCCTGTGCCAATATGATCCATGGGTTGCCAATGTTAAAACTGCAGGAAAGTGCTTAATTACTCATATTAATTAACACCTAATTAGAAACATGCAAATTACTAAGGACCAAGGGTGTTCCTCATTGCAACTAACATGTCTCTGAATAGCAAATCTGCATTTCATGTAAACAGCCCCTTTTTACCACAGCTCCTACTGCCAGTGTTGTAATTCCTTCTGAATCTTGGGGTTAGTGTCATCTGTACTTGTTGCTGCATGGCAGGTGCATGTGTAAGTGTTGTATTTAGTCATACAGTTAAGGAAAGGTAGTTTGGTATAGTAATGAGTAGCCCCCCCCCCCTACAGTACCTTACTTGTGCATGCTAACCCTATATATCTGTCTGTCTTTTATCTGTCTATCCAGCTATCTATTTATCTCTATATCTGTGTACCACACTGAATTAACAGACAGGCACTTTACAGGTTTACAGTCTCATACTAGATATTTAATTGGGTAGATCATTTGAAGCCTAAACAGTGTGATAACTTTTATATTAAAATCTATTAGTGATAGTTATGCCTCACTTGGGGTATATTTACAGTTACCTATTCAATCATCCATGTTTTGTCTGAAGAAAGTTAGTGATCTACTTTGTTTAATGTGTAGGGAAAGCTCATTTCAAAGGAACAGACACAACTGTAAACTGGCTTATTGTGTAAGGCCCAGCTCAGTTTAGAAAGTAAGTAGTATCAACTGCTTGACAAGTGAGTAAGAAGACCGCCTCCTTAGAAGTCTATAAGGATAGACTTACTATTATCACTGCAACTACTTGCTGAGTATTATTCCTATGGTCTACGTTCAGAGGAGAAAAGTTTTGGGGGTATCAGTCATCTGCCCAGTCAATATGTTTGGTTTATGTTGTGATAGAGCCATACCTCTGTTGTAGGACAGCTGATTTTGTTTTAGGTTTTGCATAAAAGCTAGAGATATGCAGGTCTGAGTCACTTGTGGTGTTATTCATATACACCCATATAGATGCCCATGATACTTGAGATCCAAATTCCCAAATTGTTCAGAGTGCACAGCTAGACTTGTAGGGGCCTTAGCTGTCATTATTCTAGTAACAACCTATGAACCTATCAATTTGCAACACTGACAAATTTATATATATCTACAGATATATACGTGTGTGTGTGTGTGTGTGTGTGTGTGTGTGTGTAGATATAGATATAGATATATATATATATATATATATATATATATATATATATATATATATACACACACATATATAGGTTTACTATTAAAATATCGAAGTAAAAAAAAAACGGTACTTAACAGCAAACTATGTTGCTGAAAGTACACATTACCTAATGGCCCTAATGTGGAAAATCAGCTGTTAATGCCAAAAATGTCGAAGACGACATTTTACGGCCCTTAACAGCAATTCCACCTTTTCCCCAACTCTCTAACTAGTACACCTAACATCCCATTTTTGCAGGGGGGCAAGCACCCCTGCACACCCCTGTGGGGGTCTATGCCCCCCCACAACCCCCTAACTATATATCCCAACTCCGAGATCACACTACAGTGAGGAAAGGGATGTATTTCCCTTACCGCACTGTACCGCAAACACTGTACATAACTGAACGTTCATATTTGCGAATGCACAGTACATTCACATATATAACGTTCGATTATGTAGCTTGCACATATATGAACTATTCGAACATCTCTAGTTTGAATAGTTCATAG